>NW_007216406.1:201998-274427 GCF_000164805.1 Carlito syrichta
TTTATGGGCTTGGCAGGGGGCTGGCCAGTGCCATGTTTGGGCTTTATTGGAGGAGACTATGAGGTAGTATTCTTATAGGGAGAAATTATTCACACACAGGTTTAAGCTTTGCGCGCGCGGGAACCTGTGTGGGGGGAAGCCGGAGCTTAGGGCCTTTGTTGTCTTTGTTTGGTTCTATATAGTATTTAGCTCCATCTCGGGAGACACGCCCTTCTGACTGTTCCCTGTGTCCTTCACCTGTAATTCCGGCTACTCGGAAGGCTGAGGTGGAAGGATCGCCGGAGCCCAGTAGGTCGAGGCTGCGGTCGCCGGGAGCGGCCACTGCACTCCAGTCTGGGCGACAGAGTGAGACTCCAACTCAAAAAAAAAAAAAAAAATTTTTACATTTTTTTCCGCTAAAAAACAAAAAACAATACCTTCCGGAGCACTGTGAAGCTCAAGTGCAATAATGAACTTGCTAGTGCTCTAGGTGATATGAATGAAGCCTTTAGAATGTAGGTTTAGATAAAGGTCATGAATTTTTTTTTTTTGAGTCAGAGTCTCACTCCAACGCCCAGGCTGGAGTACAGTGTAATCCCAGTACTTTGGGAGGCCAAGGCAAGTAGATTGCCTGAGCCTGCGGGTTCGAGACCAGCCTGGGCAACTTGGCAAGACCTCGTCTCTACAATAAATCAAAAATTAGCCCGGTGTGGTAGCTCGTGCCTGTAATTCTGGCTTCTTGGAAGTCTAAGGTGGAAAAATTGCCTGAGCTCAGCAGGTCGACGCTGGGGTGACCGTGAGTGTGCCACTGCACTCCAGCCTGGGCGACACAGTGAGACAACAACTTAAAAAAAAAAAAAAAATTGAAAGATAAATTGTACCTGTACCGAACATGTCCAGACTTTCTTCTTGTCATTATTCCTTAAACAGTACAGTATGATAACTATTTACTTAAGACTTACATTGCATTAGGTATTATAAGAAATCTAGAGATGATTTATAGCATATGAGAGGATGTGCACAAGTTACATGCAAGTATTAAGCTATTTTACATCAGGGACTTGAGCATCCTTGGATTTGGGTATCTGCGGGGGTCCTAGAGCCAATCCCTCACTGGTACCTAGTGAACCTCCAGTGCCTGGCATGGCTTGGATGCAGAATCTGCAGTTAGTGAGTAGGAGAAGTGCATCATCGTATTCGTTTGTATCCCTGGGAACTTATCACAGGATTGGAGCCCAGAGGGTGTTTTTTGAAGCTGGGAGTAGGTACAGCAGGTTGGTTGGTGTCTTGGGTTTCTGAGGCACAGACCAGGTCCAATGGCTTAACCCTCCTGAGCCTGTTTTCCCAAAGATCACAGCAGTGTGTCTTGCAGAGCATTGGTTGGGGGGCAAATGAAATGACTCACGTTAACACCATCTAGCACAGAGTAAAGCTTAACAAATGCTAATATCACCATCGTCACTAATAGTATGATTAGAATTGTTAATAATTGTGATTCAGAATGTGGAATCTCAGTAGTGCCATTTTGTCTCGGTGCCTGTGACTGCCTTTTCTCTAATTTCTTGTTCGACATCTTTTTGGGCTGCCGTGTCAACCCACCCGGCCACCTGCACGAGCTTTTTGGGCCAGGGCCCTTGATCTTAACCTCTGTCAGCGGGAGCTTCCTACTCTCCAGCAAGGTTTTGGACTTGCTTTCTGTGCTTGTGGGGTTGGGGACCTTTTTTTGTAAGCCAGGTCTGTACCTTAGAATTAATGACACAGTATTAGCTTGATGCTGTGATCTGTGGTCACTTGTTTTCCTCTTTGACCTTCAGCTCATCTTTGGCTGGGGAACCTTGGAGGACGCTGTCAGGAGACAGAGAGTGCTTGTCCATGTCCTTCCTGTGCGTGGTCAGCAGTACATTGATTTAGGCTGTTATTGGGAAATTTGTCCATGTCTGAGTCTGTCTCTGTCCTCATGCCCAGTCTCGGCAGCCATACCCTACTCTCTCTCCTTTGTGCAAATGGAAGACGCTACCGTGCCTCATATCTGATCCTAGCAGGCTTGGACAGTGGAAGAGGAAGCAGGAGCTTTTGCTACTTTCTGCTCAGAGACTGTAATGCCGTTGGATTCTTCTGGCACCTGTGGTTTAGGCTGCCTTGTGTTTCCTGGGAACATTTCCTAAACTAGGAGTAATTTAGCATTTATCCCCAAAGAGCATAGCGTGGAGGCAGGGGTTGTTGCAATCTCCCTCGAGCTGGACGTTCACCGATGACTTGTGTTTTATTTGTGAAGTCTCTTAAGTATTTGCAGAAGCGCTGGGTGACTGGAGGAGCTTTAAACCCTGAGCTGGTCATGCCAGCATGATTGTTATGGGGATGTGTGGATGGGGAGTGAGGGTCTTCTCCAACTGCCTAACTCGCCTTCTCCTTCTCTGCCACCCTCTCTTTCTTCCAAGTTCCTTTCCTGATGCAGTGTGATAATCAAGTCTAGGCCCTGATACAGTTAACCCTCATAAGTATAAGATGATTCCTTATTACATCATGGATAAACACCATTATTCTTTAACCAGAGCAATGATAGTCAGGAAGGTGGATAAGCTGTGAGGAGACCGTGATGTCCCTGGCTTGAAGTAGCAAGCGAGCATACTGACTGCATGCGCTTCTCTCTACAGTTCTCAAGTGTGCCTATATCTCATTGATCAAATCATATCTGCTGTGATCTGGTGTCCTGATAAGGGGTTAGAATAGTTCACTCTGTCTGTTCCACAGGACCTCGGCTTGGCGGTCTACAAAGCGTTAGTGTTCATTCATATTTTTTTTTTTTGAGTTGGAGTCTCACTCTGTCACCCAGACTGGAGTGCAGTGGCCGCTCCCGGCCACCGCAGCCTCGGCCTGCTGGGCTCCGGCGATCCTTCCGCCTCAGCCTTCTGAGTAGCCGGAATTACAGGCATGCACCACCACACCCAGCTGATTTTTTGATTTATTGTAGAGATGAGGTCTTGCTGCCCAGGCGGGTCTCGAACCCGCGGGCTCAGGCAATTCACTCACCTCAGCCTCCCAAAGGCGCAGGATTACAGGCTGAGCCACCGAGCCCGGCGTGTTCATTCATATTTGTGAGTGGTCTGAAGATGCCAACTCCTCAAGGTTGCTTTAGTTGGGATTTATGAGCTATTCCTCTTAGTCTGCTCTGCAGAAGTGAGCATAAGCCGAGCTCTTCTTGTAGGGTCTTAGCATTGATATGACCCTACTTTAAGTCAGGTTGCCATCATTTATGATAATGCTTGGCACATAATAGGTGCTCAATAAAAATGCAGCAAATGAATGAACAGCTCCTAAGTGGTCTCCATTTCCAGTTTTGTTTCTCCTCAGTCTTCTTAAAATTCTGCCACTGAGTAGACTTCATTGGTTCCCGTTACCTTCAGGACAAAGTCTAAACTCCCTAACTGAGTGACCAAGAATGCCCTTGGCCCTGGCTGTGTATGTGGTAGAGTCTGTCCTGGTTGATCATGCCCTTCTGTGCTGTAGTTAAGCTTACTGACATCGCTCCTGCCAAGGTTGATGTCTTAGCCTGCACATTCATTCCTCACTTGTTTCCAGATCGCTTCTCCTTGGTGGGTATGTGAGTGCCAGTTGGGGTTCAGTTAGAGCTCATATGAGTATGGGTTATGGGGAAAGGGCTTTATTACAGCAATTGCACTTGATACCAGTGAGGGTGGCTGGAGATGGAGAGGCCTGGGAGCATGGACTTGAAGATCAGAGAAACATATTGAAACAGAGAAGCAAAGCACTATCATGGTGGCCGGACTGGGGCTCTCAAGGAAGCTCCGAGAAGCCAGCCAAGCCCAGCAGTGACACAGGCCTGCAGCGAGAGCTGGTGTAGATGTTCACAGGCAGTGCTGCTATCAAGGAGGCCTGGGCTGCTGCTGGGGAACAGAGTCAACACAGGAGAGAGGCATGGGAACACGCTGGGCTGTGCCGGGAGCCTTGTCATCTCTGTGTGCTAAAGACCTTCAGAGAGCAACGCCCAGTTGTTATTTCTGCACATTCCTCTTTCGGTCACCTCTAACCCAGAACCCTCTGGAGAAGGAGCTCCTGGGAAATGGTGTTCCCAGCTTTAGCCGTGTTGACACTAGGATGACCTGGGACAGTGCACATGGGGTCAGTGTAGCAGTGTGTGTGCATGCATGTGCACCATGTATGTGTGTAGGTGTGGGTGTGTGTACATGTGTGTGCCTGCATACTTGTATGTATGTGTGTGTGCGCTTCATATCTCCCTTGGGGAATGTGCAGGAACAACAGAAGTGGGAAATTAGAGCCTCTGGGTTAGGGCAGAGGGCGAGAGGCCCTCTTTGAGGCCAGTTATGGAAGCAAAAACAGCTCCATCTTGGATGCTAGTCTGCCATATTGAGTTCTGATTGACCCGAGTTCCAGAATGCTTGTAAGATTCTGTTTAATCTTGTTCCTTGTGTAAGAGCATGTGCTTACCATAAAGCATGACCTTGGGTCAAAACAACCTTGATGTCATCGTACTTACCATAAATCCTACTCTTGGGCATTGACTCTACACATCTTCTGAAAAACATGTGCCCTTTCCTGTGGGTTATAAACCCTGGATCTGTGGGGGTCACGGCACAAGGATTCACGATCTTGTCCCATGGCTGCTCAAGATGAGGCTTCTGTTCCTAAGTCTCTGTTAAGTGTTTCTTTCTGAAAAACCGAATTTGTCTGCCTCTTTCTTTGTCCTTTCAGCTCCCTCAGCCTCTTGGGGGTGGATCTGTATGGACCTGCCCACCATGGAACACCAGCTCACTCCAGTCACAGTGGACTCAGCAGGGAGAGGAGGAAGGGTAGACAGGGCGTGGCAACTACCAACCCAGGCACCTCCGTCCACATGCTTATAGGAAGGTGCTGGTGTCTCTGCCTCCCAGGGAGAAAAGCCTCAAACTTCCGACTAAACGAAACTGCTTGGACAGCCTTCCTTCTCTCTGGCCTCTGTCATGTCCTCCTCCTCACTCCTACCTTCTTCCTTCTCCAGTCCTGCTGCTTCCTTGCCTGGCCAATGCATCCTTTTGGTTTACGATCTAATGCCCCTGCCTCCATGAAGCCTTCCCTGATCTCTCAAATGTGGGGGAGATGTCCCTGTGTGTCCGTCCCATCACGACCCTTGTCCCAGTAGATGGTGCATTCCAGTTTACACCTCTGTGTGCTTCATTGAACCAGGATCTGTGGGCCAAGAGACATAGGGTCTTGCTGGGACTTGCCAGCAGTGGCTGAGTGCTTCCTTTCCCAGTATCATACGTGGTCTGGCACTTCTGATTGTGAGTTCTCAGCTGTGCACGTGTGTGTGTATGCCCTTTCATCCATCCTCCTGCCTTTCTTTCCTTGAAGATGACCCCTGCTGCTGGGGCCTGTGCTCCAAAAGTGCAGCACAGGGGTGGGACTTCAAGACAGCCCAAGTAACAACCTTTGCAGAGTTCCCCCATGTGCCCTGGTGCATGGGCAGGAGGTAGGGCGGTAGAAGACGGACAGAATTCCTCATCTTTGAGATCAAGCAGTGTGTGGATTTGAGGTGACTGTCCCTCTCAGTGAAAGGGAATGCAAATGCCAGAGAGTTTTTTCTAATGAGATGAAAAGGCACTTAATAAAGTGGAGGCAACACTTCATAGGAGCTGTGTTAATTGCTGCCCAAATGTCTGCATGAGATCTTAAAAGCAAGTTCTGAAATCTCCAGTTCTCCGCTTTCTGATGTTGGATGATGTGATATCTTCTCTGGAGATTTCCTCTAAGACTAAATTATTGCTTTACATGGTAGCTCTTTATCCACACTCATTTCCTTTGCTGATGTTAGGGTTATTGCCAGTGTTTACATCACTCTAAGTAGGTTTTGTTAGTGAAAGCAGTGTAATGGGAGCACAGCCTCATAAGTCCTATAAGACTATGTCCTTCTCAACCTCTCACACTACTGACCTGCCCCAAACCTTAATTTCCTAGTTTGCAAAATGGGGATGAACCTACTTCATTAGAGTTATCGTAGGGATTAAACATGCAACATACATGGACAGAATCAGTGCTAATATATGTTATCCATTATATCTGCATTAGTTATCTGTTGCTCCGTAACATGTTGCCCCAAAGCTTAATGGCTTAAAACAACATGCACTTATTATCTCGCAGTTTTTGTGGGTCAGGAATCTGGGCGTGGCTGAGGGGGTCCTCCGACTCAGGGTCTCTTAGGAGGCTGCAATCAGGTGTCAGCTGGGGCTTCAGGTGTCTCATGATGGAACCGAGCTGGATTCCTGTGCAAACTCCCTTTGGGCTTGTCAGCAGGATGTGGGTCCTGGTAGCTTGCTGTGGACATGCCCTGAGGCCTCTCAGTTCCTTGCTTCATCAGAGCAAGAAGCAGAGGGCAGGACAGAGTGTGAAGAGAGGTAGCCAGTTTTTTGTAACCTCAAAAGTGACACCTTGCTGCTTTTGCTGTGTTCCACTTCTTAAAGCAGGTCACTGGCTCCAGCCCATGCAGGAGTGAGTACCCGGAGGCAGGGGTCATCAGTGCAGTTTTAGAAGCTGCCTACTGCAATTGTGATCATTATGTATCCTTTTTTGCTAGATCTGCAACTGGGAACGGTAAATATTGTTTTGAAAAAAATTGTAGGATATAACTATAAAAATCCAAAGTTTGGAGCTCTGTGCCTTTGTGAGCCACGCTGTTCCCTACTATCTGCCAGTTTTCCCTCTAGGAGGTGGGAGTGACTTGTCTTGCCCAGAGAGGAGCTCACACATGTGCTGCTTGTGAAGAAAGTAAAGGTGACAAAGAACAGTTGGTTCCTTTGGCAGGAAGTGTGATTTAAGTTAAAAAATTATTACCATTTTTTTGATGGTTAAGGCTCATCAGATAAAAAGTTTCTGCTTAGCTGCACAGTTGGTTCTGTATGTGGCAAGCTGCGAATGGTATAGTGTGACCAGAGTCATGGGGGATGAAAGTATCCACCGATACAGTTATGAATCAAGAAAGATATGTTGTGAAGAGCACAATGGACAGGACGACAGCAAGACTGTCCTGTGTTGCTGCAAGGAGTTAGTGTCCTGAGGTTCTTTCCAGCGGAGGTTGACCCTCTCTTTGCCTAGGGTGAGTTTCAGGTTTCCCATCATGCATTTGGGTTTCTGTCATGCAAATTTGGTAGTTCTGATTGGTTGATGTTTAACTTTGATTGTAAGCCCCTTATGGGCCAGCCAGAGGCTATTCCGCTTTTACAATTCTTGTAATCTCATTCTGAGATTTCCTTCCTCAAAATAGTTGATTTAGTTTACATAATTGATGCTGGCCTGACTGGGCCTCATGTTTCTTCACAGTTTGTACATTGGGACAAACTGCTTTCTGAAAATGTCAAGAAGCAGTAGGGGCTATTATAAGAAAAAACGGAAGCAAGGAGCTATAGAACTTGCTCTTCTTCCTCATTTAAACATCTTCCTTCTTTTCCTTCTCTAACTGATGTGAAAAGTAAGGGAGGAGGAGGGGGTGACAACGAAGTCTTCCTTGAGAGCTGGACTGGAAGAGGAATGGAGCCACTGGAATTTGGGTTTTTTTTTTTTCCCACTCCTGGTAAGGTCAGTGACTCTGGCTTTCCTGGGATCAGGGGTAGGACATCCCTTTGTCATCTGCTGGTTAAAAAAGCTACCTGGCATTGCAGCCAGAGCACCCAGTGACTGAAAGATTGCTAAACTTGGGCATCTACCAACTCAATAACAAGAGGCAAATAGATTTAGCAATAGCAAGTAGAAAGGGACAATGTTTTAAAATATATTATAAATATATATATACTTTTTTTTTTTACTAGGAGTAGTTCGTTTTGGGTGGATGATGTCCCAACGCTAAGGCCATCTGGTCTTTTATTTTAATCTTTTGCCATGTGGTCAACCAATTTTTCCACCACCATTTACTGAATGGGTTCTCCTCTCCCCAGTCGTTGGTGGTGGAGGCTTTGTCAAAGATGAGTTGGTTGAGAAATTGAGATTTTGCTCCTGGAATCTCTATCCTGTTCCATTGGTCTATATGCCTGTTCTTGTACCGGTACCAGTCTGTTTTGATTATTGTAACTTTATAATAAAGTTTAAAGTCTGGGAGTGTGATACCTTCTGCTTTGCTTTTTTTTGCTGAGGATTGTCTTGGCGATTCGTGGTTGTTTATGTTTCCATATGAATTCCTGCATTGTTGTTTCCAGGTTGCTATCTGGTCTTTTGAAGCATTCGTCTGAGAAGATCTGAAGTGTGTCCTCACCTTGACACATGTCCTTGGACAAGTTGCTCCTTTAAAATGGGAATGCTAAGGCCTAATCCAACATGACTGAAGAGATGAGTGGACAAGGCAATAGAATGAAAACCTTTCAATAGACAGTAGAAACAGACCTACAGAGTATCTAAAGAGTGGAATTATCAGGCATGGACTTTACATTTTGAATGTTTAATATGTACAAGGAACTAAAAATTGAGATGCAAAAATGTGGCAAGGAATTGAAAACTATAATATGAATAAAGCAAAAAATTTACAACAGAAAAATTCAGTAACTGATATTGGGAAGTCAATAAATAGGTGTATCATCATATTCAGTAAGTCTGTAGAAAGAACTGAAAGGTAGATCAAAAGAAAGTCTCCAAACTCAGAGAAACTCAGACATGGAAAATGAAGAATAAAAGACATACCTGACAAAGTGAGAAAGCATAACATACTTGCAGTCCTAGAAGGATTGCAGAGATATGATGGAGCAGAAGCAGTATCTGAAGAGGAAATAGTGGATACTTTTCCACAGAAAGTGCTTAGCTTGGTGCCTGGAACTTTCAATGTGGTCAGTAAATGTCAGCTTTTCTCATTGTTAATATTAGAGATTTGCTCATCCCTACTCCTGTGAAAGGTTTATACAGTTGGCAGTATGACTAGAATCTAAATCCACTGGGCCATTTGTTCACCAAATGGTCTTCTTATAACCCTAGAGCATTCTGCTTATACTAATGGCCTGCAGTCGGGGTCCCACTGGTTGAAATCCTGTTTGGAAGACTAAGTTTTCCTATGAACGCAATGTTGTCTGTGAATGTGGGGGTTCACTGTAGGGGCTGTAGCTCAGTGGCAAGCTTGGGAAATAATCATTCTTTATTTACAGCAGGAATTCAATGGAAAAATGCATATTTAGGCTTCACATGATTCGCCAACAAATGCTCATTTGGAGCACGGCCATCAGCAATCCAGCTGCTGTATTGGGGATTGCCTGTACAATTAGTTCAGACACTATCTCCCTAACCTCCTGCCTTTGATTTCTTTGTAAAGTTTAAGTCTCGTTTGTAAGTGTCCTCACTGCAGGAATCAGGACTTAATCTTTTTATCCCCTGTCCTTGGTACTGCTGACTGCACAAGCAATGCATCAGTGAATGAATTTGTGCATGCCTGCCTTCTGCAGAGAGACGGTTTGGCTGGTAAACAGAGCACCGGACATGGAGAACATGAAGTCTTAGTCTTGACTTGGTCTTTGCCAGTCACGGGAGCATGTGCAATCCATAGTTTTCTTCTGTGAGAATTGTGGATGATGTCACCTCTCCTCCCCTTTACAGAGGGCTGTTGTGAGGACCCCTTGAAATAAAGTGTGTGAATTTGTGTGCGTGTGTTCCTCCTTGCACCCTCTGATCATCTCTTTCTTGTGGTTTTCATGCTCCTCATTTCTGTTTATTTCTTCATATTCTCTAGAAGGAATTTCTGCATCTCTCCTGACCAATTTTTGTCCCTTAAACATGCCACCTTACTGTCTGCATGTGGGCTTTAGATCGTTTCATGTAGAGAATTATGGGCATTTCTAAGCTATGCTGATTAATGTTCATGGGGCATTCGTCTAAATACTTAAGTTCACTTATGTGATTTATGTGTTTAAAATCAGCTCTTCAAGGAACATTTTCCCTCATGAGATAGGTAGAGACAACAAAGTCTAGTGACTGTCAGACTCAGGGCAGAACCCATCTTTTTGAATGTGAGACAGGGTTCCATCTTTATAAAATATGTTGTTAGTTTCTTTTTGCAGATGGATTTTGAAACATTTGTTATAATAGCCACCTTGGATATGTTTCAAAATAACCAGAAATGAAAGAATGGTAGTATAATTTCTTGGAATGTGCAGAAGTTTGTTATTGATACTGTGTTTTCCTCAAATAATTTTGTGGTGTGCTTTTCCAATTACATTAAGATGCCCAGGGTTGGATTTTCTTGCATGACTAGCTCAAGTTTTCCTGAAATGTGTGAAGGCGGAGATTCACTCTTCCTGAGTGAGATTTACTCTCATTGCCACCAAAGGGAATCTTTGTAGAGTGTGTGGTAATGAAACTGGCATAATACGGACTGGAGTTTAATCATGTTTTCTGTTTTCATGGTACTTTCTTTGGTAGTAGTCACTGTGATTTATAAATATCAGACCCTTTTCAGCGTGAAAGTATCTCTTTGGTAAAAAGTGCTTGGGTTGCACAGAAATTATTTTATACCACCAAGATATTATCCAGGGCTTAACAAACAGGTCCATTAAGTCCATAATTCTGACAAGTCCTTTAATGACATCCAGGAGCAAAACACTTCGGGTCTCTTTGATGGAAAGGGAGACCTAGGCACAGAATCAGGTGATGGATGAACTAGAAGTCTCCAGGGAAGTTTTTTCTTTTTTTTCATTTTAGAAGAGAATTTACTTATAAATATATTCAGAGAACTAAAGAAAGCCATGTTTACAATTTTTTTTCTTTTTAAAGATGTGGGATACAATTCAGGATTAACTATACAAATGTTCATTATGCAGGTACTCTTGTTGTTGATGAGGTGTGTCCCCCCTCCCCTGGCAGTTTCCCTCAACTGCCAATCCCACCCTCCCTCCCCTGGCAGTTTCCCACTACTGCCAATCCCTTTCTTATAGTATTATGATAATTGTTCAAGGTCCTCTTACGAGTGAGAACATATGGTACTCTGTTCTTTGTTTCTGTGATAGATCACTGAGTATGATTGTCTTTAAATCCATCCAAGTTGCTGCGAAGTCCATATGTTTGTCCTTTATGGCTGCATAATATTCCATTGTGTGTATGTAACACTTTTTAAAATCCAGTCCAGTTTTGATGGGCAGCATGGTTGGTTCCATGCCCTTGAGGTCCAGCCAACTGATACTCTGGGGACCTCAGACTCTGGTGTGGTATGTGTGATTGGGATTTTCTGCCCATTGCTTTGTAACAAACCCAGAGCAGGGGTGAGCTTCGGGGGGGGGTACATTTTCTTCCCTTTGGCCAAAGCTTCAAAAAAGTGCTTTGCGGGGGGTTAGTATGGAATTTGTGTCACATTTCTGTGGGGCTTCTTTGAGCTCTGTAGGGGCAGACAGCAGTGCTTCCTGAGCCCATTTTGTTTTCTGCTCTGAGTAGACACAGGTTTGGGGGCCAGGAAGAGGGTAGGTGGTGCCTTCAAATAGCCCTGGTCTGGATTGCTGAGACCTGGGGTAGCAAGACCCTTCCTGGACTGGGCTGAGGCACCCTGCTTGCTCCAAGACACAGACGTTTTGCCTCTTGGCCTCATGGCTTCATCTTTTCATCTGCAAGCTCCATCTTTCCCAAGGTGGACAGGCCAGGCATGCGTGGCATTGCCCCTGTTATGGAGCACGCCTTGGTCTGCAGGTGTCTCCACACAGAACCATTTGCATACTGGATGGGGTGGGCTGGGCAGGGGGCGTGTGTGCATGTGTCCTTGGTGCCTTGATGGGACCTTTACCTCTCTTGGCTGGATTCCTAGGGTGCTCTTGGCTGACCCCTCCTCACCTTTGGGGTCAGAATAATCCAAACCATTAACTACCCACAGTCTTGCCTGTTTCTCTCTTTATTTCATTTTTGTCTACCCACGAGGTCTGCCTGCCCTGTATAGGCCTCCTAAGTTTCCTAACTTAGCTTGTTATCAATGCTTAACACGTTTTGGAAGTATGTAAGGCTTAAAGTCTAAACATTCAACTAAGTGAATGACTGAATAATAAAAACAAATAAGCAAATTAATGCAAAAATCCTCACCATGTAGGTTATCTCTGATTCTGACACCAAAGAAAGATGCTAGAATTGCTGGGTGATCTTAACTGGGATGTGAGGCTCAGTGTTATTTCTATAGAACACACTGTGGACAAATCACATTCTATTTCTTGAACATTTTCATTGGAATGGCATCAAGGTTTAAAATACTACTGTATATGTTGCAGTTTATTTAATTGGTAGGTTATTTAGGCCATGCTCATTTTTATAAATTGGCATTGCAGTGAACTTTTTTGTGCTTAATTTTTTTCTTCTTTTAATTACATTTGGAGGAATGGAATTCCCGAGACTATGGATCTTGTTATAGTTTGTAATTTACTTTCCATAAGAATCATGTTGATTTATGATGTTATTAACAGTGCAAATTCCTTATTAGTTTTCAAAAACCTCTACATCTTATGACCCTGTGAAGATTTTTACAAGGTCTGCAGAGCAGTGCTTAGGAAGTTTGAAACAGAGGAATCAGTAGAGTGTGGTGAACATCACAAAGAGTAGAGAGACCAGAGAGGATAGACATTTCTTCTCAGTGCCACCTTGATCGAGTTATAATGATTCCCTGCAAGGCTGGGTTGAGAAGACTTTGAGGCCCTATTGGCTCAGTAAGGTAATGTGTCCTGAACTGATTAGTGATGTCTTGCCATGACAGCAGGGTAAGGTAGTGGTGATATATTTGCCCAGGAGTTACCATTCTTTATCTCAGGGAATAGGAAGCTTGAAGGCAGTTGCTGCAGTCTAGGAGTGTATCAAGTTTTAGTGCATGGTTTTCTAGATTGGCGGTGCTGATAGTTTTATGTGGCTGCAGCCAAAAGTTTGTGGTTTCTGATTCATAATTACGGATTTCCACGTGATTGATACATGTGACAATTCCAACAGCAGAGGCTGTCACCTCAGGGTATGTGGTAGTTCCCTTAGAAAGGAACATCACAGGAGGGATCCATTCCCAGGAAGTAAATGGAGCCCATTGCTGGGCCTCAGCATATGTCTGGTATCAACTGTGGAAATAAGCATACAGTGAAACACTGATGAACCCAGCGGGAGGGCTTTACTGAACTTTACTCCTGGTTTGTGGAATCCGAATTGGGTTTATTCTCCCTCTGGCCATCAGTAGCATGCCTCTCCTTCATTACAAAGAAACAGTACTACATCTTCAGAACATACAGGCTGCTAAGTAACTTGAACTATGCAGGTGAAACCAGAAAGCGGTAATAAAAGTACTTCTTGGACCAGGCTACATCGCTTAGCCTATAATCCCAGCACTTAGGGAGGCCGAGGTGAGTGGATGGCTTGAGCCCATGGGTTTGAGACTGGTCGGGCAACTTGGCCAGAGTTCGTCTCTACAATAAATCAGAAATTAGCCGGGTGTGGTAGCGTGCACCTGTAGTTCCGGCTACTCGGAAGGCTGAGGTGGAAGGATCACTGGAGCCCAGCAGGTCGATGCTGGCATGGCCATGAGCATGCCACTGCACTCCAACCTGGCGGTGGAGTGAGACTCCAACTCAAAAAAAAAAAAAAAAAAAATAAAGTTCTTCTTGTGAGTTCTAGAAGCTTAACTTTTTTCCTTTTATTTTTTCTTTTTTTAAAAGAAACTTACATTTGGCTGGGAGGTTGATTTCACTCCTTAAGAGGTTTTGTCTAGGACTCACAAAATTTGGTTCTGATTCTACCAACTAACTGTGTGATCTTGAGGAAGTCACACACAGTTTCCTCTTTTGCAAAACCAGGGGATTGGACAAGATGGCCCATGGTTTTCTCATAATCTTGTGAAATGGAAAAATATACACATCAGCGGGTTTCCACCAGTGTGGCCCCAAATGTGACGGGCGGCCATGATCCTGCTCGCCTGTCCTAGCTCTTACCGGGTTCTCTCAGCAGGCTCCATTCCCCTTTATGCTCTCACCGACATGCCTTCACGTTTGGTGGTCCTGACTCTGCCAGCGTTTTTCTTGTGTGTCACAGTCTCAGTGAGGTTACGGCAGGAAAAGGCAGCGCCAGCGCTGACTCCCAGCGTCTGCAGCAAACCATGGGCAGGGTCTGCCTCTGGTGGCCGGCCGAGGAACAGCAGTCGTCCCTGGAGGCCCAAGAGTGGCAGTCCGCCTCCAGAAGCTGTCACAACCAGAGCGGATTGACTGGGGTTGCTCTTTTTAAGGATGTTTCCTTTTCTGAGACAAACAAAACCTTTGCTTATCCTTTTGTTTCATTATTTCTATCAAATTTATAAGAGAATGAAATGTGGAGAGTTAAGATGTTTTGGGGAAAAAAATAGTGCGTTTGACTCCTGAGAAATCAATTAAAAGGAAGGAAGGAAATACTGCGTGCTTTTGACTCTTGAGAAATCCGAATTTGCACAGGCTTGCTGCTCTAACTGTTCAGACAAGTTGGTGTGGAAGACTGAGCCCTGTGTAGAAGACGTTGAGTAGAGCTAAATTATCGCCAGGTGGTTTTATAATTTTTTTTTACCTCCCAGGGCTTTTTATTTTTTTATTATTATTATTTTTTTGATATTTTTTGAGTTGGAGTCTCACTCTGTCGCCCAGGCTGGAGTGCTGTGGCATGCTCAGGGCTGCTGCAGCCTCAACCTGCCAAACTCAGGCGATCTTTCTGCCTCAGCCTTCCAAGTAGCTAGAGTTACAGGTGCGTGCCACCCCACCCGGCTAGTTTTTAAATTTATTGTAGAGATGAGGTCTTGTTAAGTTGCCCAAGGCTGGCCTCAAACCCCTGGGCTCAGGCAGTCATCTCACCTCGACCTCCCGAAGTTCTGGGATTACAGGTGTGAGCCACTGTGCCTGGCTTATTCCAGGATATTTTAAAGGTTGGCTTTGCAGGATCTGTTGAGTTGCTTTGGGTACTTGAGGTCAATTGTACTGAACAGAACCTTTGGGCAGAATAAGAGGATGACTCCAAAGCAGTGTTTCTCAGAGAGCATCCCAGCTGAGAAGGTGAATGCTCTAGTCAGAGGCCTATGCCAGAGGGCAGGACAGGACTGAGAGCAGGTGCCCTGTAACCTAAGGAAGGGCCTGGGGCCAGGAGAACTAGAGGCATTTCCAAGAAGCAGTTTCATGGCCCAGATGTAGAGTGAGCCTGGGAATAAGCTGAAAGGATACCAAGGAAAGCCAAAAAGGAACACAGCTTGGGAGGTGAGGTGTTGTCTCCTGAGCTCAAGGCACCTGGTTAGTTAGCTACCAGTGGGACAGCCCCACCCAGCCTGTGTGTTAATACTTCTTTCTGCCAGATCCCTGGCAGCATCCTGGAACTCCTGGAGACCAGAGAGGGTGGCATGATATCTCGATATCACCCTGGCAGTAGGGTTGAACCTACTGTTGACTTGGGAAAGGGAGGGCCTGGTGAACTCTTGTTGGGTAAGTGAAGAGTGAATGAATGAATGGGTGAACAAATGAATGGAAGAGCCCTGAGGGAGTGAATTCCTAAACTGAGGTGGAGAGAAATAGAGACAAGTGTGGTCAGTGTTGGGGAGAAGTCCTTGCCCTGCCTACTCGGCAGTTTGCGGGGAACACTTGACCTCATGAAAAGTTCTGGGGCACTTTCCTGACCTCCAAGGGTGGGGAGCGTAGGATGTCACAGTTCCTGTTTTCAGTTTCTTGTGGGTTGCATGGCAAGGAGCTCTTATCCATGGGGGTTGGGGGGACTTGAAAACAACTGGGACAAAAAGACTTGGGTTGTGGTTTGGGGGACTGTAAGGAAATGGGAGCCAGAATCCATACTGAGGGGGCAGCTCAGAAATAGCTGAGGCATTGATTGGAATCTCATGAGCTGATGTTTTAGCTGTGTCACCTCTTTGAATTCTGAGCTTCAGTTTGCACGCTGCAGACAAATGCCAGCTTTGGAGCTGTGTTTTGGGGCTCAGAATCCGTGCAGGCTGTTCTCCCCGGGAGGCAAGACCTCCTGGAGAAGGATTTTCTGATGAGTATTGCAAGCCAAGTCCCCTGTTGTCCCCTAAACACGGGAGTGAGAAGGAATACAAGTAACTCAGATCACTGGTTGCTATTTCAAATCTCATCTTGCATTTATTCATCTGAAGAAAAACATGTTTCTCTGAATTTCAGCATTTTCCCCTTGATCTTTCAGCTTGTAAAATTACATGTTTAAGAGAACTATATCATTATATTTTGTTTCCTGTGATAAATATATCTTGTTTCCCTTGTGTTTATAGATCTCAAAATGTCTCTGTGGTCCTTTCAGTAAGACTATTCTGACGATGCGATCTCTATGTTGATGGTCTTTTTATCTTGTACGCTTCTGCTTTGCCCTGCTCTCCAAACGCAGGTATTCGCAACAGAAGACATTGCTTTGCTCTACTTTGTTGTACTTTCTGGGCAATTTTATCTTCTGACTCCTCATTAAAATTTTAACTTCTACCATTATGTTTTTAACTTTTTTTTTTTTTTTGGAGTCAGGGTCTCACTCTGTTGCCCAGCCTGGAGTGCAGTGGCACAATCACAGGTCACTGCAGCCTCAACCTTGTGGGCTCAGGCAATTCTCCCACTTTAGTCTCCTGCATAGCTGGGACTACAGGCATGCACTACTATGCCCTGCTAATTAAAAGAAAAATTATAGAGACAAGTTCTTGCTATGTTACCCAGGTTGGTCTCTGAATTCCTGGGCTTAAATAATCCTTCCATGTTGGCCTCCCAAAGTGTTGGGATTACAGGCATGAGCAACAGTGCCCAGCTGATTTTTTTTTTTTTTTTTGAGTTAGAGTCTCTGTTGCCCAGGCTGGAGTGCAGTGGCACACTCACGGCCACCCCAGTGTCGACTTGCTGGACTCTGGCGATCCTTCCACTTGAGCCTTCCAAGTAGCCAGAATTATAGGTGCGTGCTACCACACCCAGCTAATTTTTGAGTTATTGTAGAGACGATGTCTCGTCAAGTTGCCTGGGCTGGTCTCAAACCCGTGGGCTCAGGCCATCTACTCACCTCAGCCTCCCAAAGTGCTGGGATTACAGGCCTGGCTGATATTTTTAAGAGGTTGGTTTTATTCTCTGAATGATCTTTTAAAACAGTATCCTGCTCTTTGTGTGTGTGTGTGTGTGTGTGTGTGTGTGTGTGTGTGTGTGTGTGTGTGTAAATATCTGTTATTTCTTAACTGAGTGTTTATTTTTAAAATATTAAAATGTAAGTTGAAAGCTCTGCACTGGGACTTGTCAGCTGGTGCGTACATGGCATTTGGTTGGAGGACCTCAAATATCAGAAACTGTAGGGCTTTTTTTCTCTTACCTTAAGGGGGCCCTCACTGCTTCTGCCTTGCTTATCTAGCTCAACTCAGCTGAACAGCTCCTGTCCTCTCTCCCTTAGCTGTGCTTGAGGTCCCCAAGTCCAGCTCCTGTCTGATGAGGTTTCCTGGAGAATTAGCCCCCATCTCCTCCTCAGTGTGGGGGGCTCTGTCTCCTAGTTATGTAACCTGGGACGCCAAAGGTATGCTTGTGTGTAGCCTTCCAACTAATTCTTGTCCTCCAATTCTTGATGTTTTCTGGAATTCTCTGGCATGATTTGTCTTATTCTCATTGACTTTCCTCCCTGCCAGCACTTTGTTTTTAGCTTCTTCCTTCTCAAGGACCACTTGTCCGGTGTTGTCTCTTCTCCTTCCTTTTTGACCTTGTGAATTTTATTGTGTCTTTTATTGCTTCAACCACTTTGCCAGGATTTTGGAGGGAGTGGATATAAACACATGTATTCAATTTCCCATGTGTAATTGGACCCTTACCCTAATCAGTGTTAAAGAATTTATTTAACAGAAAGATCTGAGACCGAGAGCTTTATATAATGAAGCAAAATTTGGAGATTATTATTCAACCATCAGGTTCTAAAGAGAAAATGTTAAAAAGGTAGAAATTAGAATCCATAGGTCTTATAGGGAGACAGCTAGAGAAACAGATTACATGTATTTTGAGTGCTGGGGTTTTGAACGATGTTAATTCTATTTCTACTGAAACAATGTGGTGTGTTAACATACTTCTTCTCTACACCCCTCCAAAAATTTTCAAATTTCTGGAAATGGATGTATTATGAACATGTTCATTCTACGTTAATTATTGTACACATGTGGGGTGTGTTTCTAAAACATTTTTTTAAACCACACTTCTTTCTATGAAAGCAATACAATTTCATTATAGAAAACGTTGACAAGAAATAGAAGACGTCCCCCCACCCTCTCTGCCAGTCACATCAACCAGAAATAATCCCTCCTGTCCTCTGTTGTATGTTTATATTAGGTCAGAATTGGCACTCTTGACCTTTATGGTTGTGTCCTCTTTCTCTTCTAGGACACCGGAGTTGGGAAATCAAGCATTGTGTGTCGCTTTGTCCAGGATCACTTTGACCACAACATCAGCCCTACCATTGGGTAAGTTCCCGTATGTTCTTTTCCTTCATGTTGCTTCCTTTCAGAGCACTCAGAGAGGTCACTTTGAGCCTTCAGGCAGGGCCATGATTTTCATCCAACCGTGAGAATCAATCCCAACAGTAGACGCTGTCAAAAATTCAAGGACTTCCAAGTATATGTGCAGGCTTGTTTTCCCTGCCAGTAATCTTTTTCCTAGCCAACCTTCCTTTGCTGCCCAAGGTCATTTCCTTGATCTCCAAGAACATTATTCTGTAAATCATGTCAGCTTTATTTCCAGACGGAAGGTGATACACAGGGCAGATTCCTGATGGTTTTGCTTTCATTTGCCTGCTAGAAAACCCTGTCCACCGTACATCAGAGCTGTCTGGACAGTCTGTGGAACAGATTGATTTTCCTTTTCTGAATTAATCTAATGTCAGCATTTCTACTCTTATGTATGTGGAGGGCTGGAGGTGGACTGTTCAGTTCTCCTGACCTTGGAATGCACTAGCATTTTCCTGTCCGTCTCCCTTTCCTATGGACTCCTTGCCAGGTATGCTCTTGCTATGCTGTTTTGCAGGTACTTGCTTTTTCACCCCTAAAACTTAGAAAAATAAGTGGCCTCCCTTATTTTTTACTGTGACAACATCGTACTATTTACAAGACAAAGTTTTGTTTTCCTCAGAAGAGAAACGATGTGTCTGTGTATTATGGGAAACCTGTAGGATTGTTGAGGACTGGGGAGATTGGATCAGAAATGGAGAGACTTCTGGCAGGGAATCAGTAGGGGCTCAGGAGTGCTTGGTTGGTAGGCCGGTGGTTGGAGCCGTGTAGGTAAGAAAATCCACCAAATTGGGTACAGTGGTTAGAAAATGGCTTAAAGAAATATGTTTATGAAGATGTATCAAGAATTAGTAGAGTCTGAGATTTTACCCTAATTACAGCCTGCAACTTGTTAGTAAGTTAACAGTCGTAACTTGTCAGTCTGCCATAGTTCATGAATGCTGGCAGATGACTTGAGACCCCTGGGTCAGAGACAGAGGCAATAACAGTAGCCAGAGCATTGGTTTCCCAAGCCCAAATTTTCCACTTACTACCTTTATGGAGGAAATTCTTTTCACTTTCTCTGGGAGGTATGGTGAAGGATCAGATATCACCTCACATGCATTGGATTGTTTTACAGGAGAGGAGACCTCAGCTGAGGAAACCCCAACTTCTCTCCTGGACAGAGATATATCTGTTCTCAGCTCCAGAGAGAGTCTCTGTCTCTCTTCCGAGACTGCTTGCTATACAGGTTGAGTATCCCTAATCCGAAATCCAAAATCTGAAACTTATTGAGTGCTGATCTGATGCTCAAAGATCATAGTCAAAGGAAACTTTAGATTAGGAGTTTTGGTTTTGGGATGCTATCATGCAAATATTTCAAAATCCGAAAAAAAGCCCAAATCTGAAACACTTCTGGTACCAAGCATTTTTTATAAGGGATACTCAACCTGTACAAACATTCTTGAAAACAGTATGGAAAAAAAGTGCATCTGCCTGCAAGATGTGCAAATGTAAGAGACCTGTGGAGGACTGTCTCCTAACATAGGCATTTCTGTAGTAGGTACGCTTTTTATAGAAGAAATTATTTTCATTCTTCTCTGGAAGGTACTTTTTGTTCACTGTAATTTTTTGCTTTGTGTTTTTTGATAATGAAAGCAGAGCCCATAAGAATAATTAACTGCCAAGTGAGGTTCTGGAAGATGGAGGAGAGATTTTCACGTTTTACTTTCTTTTTTTTTTGAGTTAGAGTCTCACTCTGTCACCCAGACTGGAGTTCCCGGCCACTGCAACCTTGACCTGCTGGACTCCGGCCATCCTTCCACCTCAGCCTTCCAAATAGCTGGAACTACAGGCGCGTGCTACCATGCCTGGCTAATTTTTGATTTATTGTAGAGATGAGGTCTTGCCAAGTTACCCAGGCGGGTCTCGAACCTGCAGGCTCAGGCAATCCACTCACCTCAACCTCCCAAAGTACGGGATTACAGGCTGAGCCACCGAGCCTGGCTACTTTCTAAACTTTTGTTTAAAAATGTTTTATAACAAATCTATATTTCTTATGTATTGAGGTTTTTAAAAATAAAAAAAAACAGTACATACTCATACCACTTGTGGTCGGTACATAAAAGTGTTAAGCATACGTGTTAAGGGTAGGTAAGAACATCATTATACCTATAATAGTTATATAACTTTGGTCACCATCTCTTGGCCAAATAAAGTCAATATGCCAGCCCAGAGTCAAGGGAGGAGAAATAAATGCCACCTTGTGGTGGGAGGAGCCACTTGGGCATGGAGGGAAAGCAGCGGATGGATCCTTATCACCATTTTGGAGACAATCAAACATTGTTGACAAGTGCATTGTCTAGTAAATGCATTTTGGTGGTTTTGAGTTTTTTTAAAATTACATATTCCAGTCTTCAACAACTTGGTGATCAGGGGTGCTGACCCCTGTGCCATCGAAAAACTGCGTATAACTTTTGACTCCCCTAAACTTAGCTATTAATAGCCTGCTCTTGACAAGAAGCCTTACTGATAACATAGGCAGTCAATTAACACATATTTTGTATATTATATGTATTATATACTGTATTCTTACAATAAAGCAAGCTAGAGAAAATAAAATGTTATTTAGAAACTCATGGCCGGGCTTGGTGGCTCAGCCTGTAATCCCAGCACTTGGGGAGGCCGAGGTGAGTGAATTGCCTGAGCCTGTGGGTTCGAGACCAGCCCAGGCAACTTGGCGAGACCTCGTCTCTACAATTACAAAAATAAAAAATTAGCTGGGTGCGGCAGCACACGCCTGTAGTTCCGGCTACTTGGGAGGCTGAGGCAGAAGCATCGCTGGATCCCAGCATGTCAGTGCTGGGGTGGCCATGAGCGTGTCACTGCACTCCTGCCTGGGCGACGGAGTAAGACTCCGACTCCAAAAAAAAAAAACCTCATAAGGAAGAGAAAATATATTTACTGTTTGTGAAATGGACTTAGATACTCATAAAGGTCTTAATCCTCATCGTCTTCATATTGAAGAGGTGGAGGAGGAAGAAGAGTGAGCTTGCTGTCTTAGGGGTGGCAGAGGCAAAAGAAAATGTGTGTAAGTGGATCCATGCAGCTCAAACCCGCACTGTTCAGAAGTCAACTGCATTTGAAAACTCTGTACTTTCTGCTCAGTTTTTCTGTAAACCCCAAGCTGCTGCTCTAAACAAGAAAGTCTATCAGCTTAAAAATTATGTCTTGGTTTTTAAAATTGTAATGCTTATTATGAAAAAAATTCAGACCATGCAGAAATATATCAAATGAAAGTGAAGTCAGGATTTTGTAAGCTCTCCAGTCTCATGGTCTTCCACTTAACAACATTAAGAGTCCAAAGTGCATGTTTCACATAGTTCTTATAAGTATTATCTATGGCTCTGCAGGTATACAAATAGGTAGTTTCTATGGCTATGCAGGTATATCAATCAATTATTTCTAAAAAGGAAGACGTGTCACACTCACCCTAGCGTGCCACGGTGGGCATTCTCAATCCACACAGGGTTCCTTAGTCTTTTTCGTGGTTGTTTGTACATTTCTTTGACAGAGCCAGGATTAAAGCCTAAATTTTCTGATGATAAAAGCTCATGTTTACTCTAAAAAAATCCAAGAAATGGAATTTATAAAAAATAGGAATCATAGTGTATATCCAGCTTTTTACCCAGTTTTCGACTTAATATATTTTGAACATTTTCTTATAATGTTACATAATCTTCAAAAACATGATGAAAATAATATTTTTCTGATTGTAAAAGTCTTACATAGTCATGACAAACAATTGAAAATGAAGAAACAAGGGTACCTGCATGATCAGTGTTTATGTACCTAATCCTTAATTGTACCCCACATCTTTATAATAAATAAATAAATTTTTTAAAAAAGCAAATTAAGAAAACCATAAAGAAAAATATAAAAATCACCCATAATCTTCCTCTCAGAAGGAACTACTATCAACATTTGGTATGTTTTCTTCCAGTCCTTTTCTTGTACATGTGTGTGTACACGTGTATACGCATATGTGGTATGCATCTTATTTAGCATTAGACTGTGAATTGCATGCCATTAAATAGTCTTTAAAAACAATGAATTTTAATAACTGTATTTTTTGCTTCAGGCATTTAGGTTGTTTAAAAACTTGTTTACTTTTTTTTTTTTGAGTCAGAGTCTCACTCTGTTGCACAGGCTGGAGTGCAACGGCACACTCACAGCCACTGCAACCTCGAGCTGCAGGGCTCAGGTGATCCTTCCACTCAGGCTTCCAAGTAGCTGGAACTACAGGCATGCGCCACCACTCCTGGCTAATTTTTCTTGATTTATTGTAGAGATGAGGTTTCACCAAGTTGCCCAGACTGACCTCGAACCCCCGGGCTCCTGTAATCCTTTGGCCTTGGCCTCCCAAAGTGCTGGGATTACAGGCGTGAGCCACCACGCCCAGCCTTAAAAACTTGTTTACTTTTATAAATAATATTATGATGTACATCCTTGGACATAGATGCTTCTGTGTGCCTCTGATTATTTCTCTAGGTTAAATTCTTAATAGTGGGGTACTTTCGTCCAAGAATAAGAAAATATTGAGGGCTCTTGATGGATATTGTCAACTTGTTTTTCAGAAAGCTTGTCCCTATTTTTGTATATGCTGCCAGCTTTCTGTATTATATTTAAACTTTTATATATATGATTTTAAATTTTGTTCTTTTCCTCTAAACTTCAAATTTAAAGCGTTTTTTCCTGCCTTAAAGTTACTTCATAAACACCATTTTGAAAGACCACAGCATCCCATCAAGGACCTCTGCTATCTGCTTCCTTTCTTGCTTTTCCTCCGGAGTCAGCATTCAGCTTGGCTCCTCCTTCCTTATATTTTGTCTTTTCCGGATATAATTGAATTTCCCAATTTTTGAATTGCTGAAAACTTCTCCTCTGGAGTTTTGAGAAAACGTTTTCAACGCATTTCAGAAAAATAAAGATAGCAGGAACACTTTCTTGGAAGATGGTACAAGTGGAATCCTTTAAAAAAGCTTGAGTGTTTTTCCCAAAGCTGGTAGAGTTGGTGGGCTGAGAATCTGGCTTTGTTTTGATTTGTTTTGTTCAGACTTCACAGTACTTTGAAGATTTTAAACCAATATTGAACAATCAGAAGACTTTCCCATAATAAAACTTGAGTTTCTGGCTTCTCTGAAGAAGCAGTGGGTTTGGAGCCCTAGGTGGCTGGTGTTGAGCTATGCTGCTCCATGTGGGTGGGCATGTTCTCTCCACTTCATGACATTCCCACTACTTCTTGTTCCTTTTTTTCTGTTTGTAAGTGAGACTCCCAGGCTGGAGTGCAGTGGTGCGATCATAGCTCACTGTCACCTCAAACTCTTAGACTCAAGCAATCCTCCTACCTCAGCTTCCTCTTTCGGGTATGAGTAGCTGGGACTACAGGCATGGGCTGCCATGCTTGGCTAATTTTTTTCATTTTTTTGTAGAGATAGGGTCTTCCTACATTGCCCAGGCTGGTCTCAAACTCCTGGCCTTGGGAGATCTTCCTGCCTCGGCCTCCCAAAGTGCTGGGATTACAAATGTGAGCCACCACGCTTAGCCTGTTATTATTATTATTTTTTTATCAGTATTACTTTCATACTTAGCCCACTTACATGCCCTTCCTAGTCCCTTAGACATTTCAGGTCACGTCCCTGGCCCAAGTGCCTTCTTGACAGTAACTTGCTGGCCTTCCCAAGGCTTGGGGCAGTTAGATGACTTGTATTGGTGCACACAGCCAGCAAGCAGTCAACTTATGACTCAACCCAAGGGAGGCCACTCTCAGATCCCACCCTTGTTCTTCCCACTGGAATAACATTACCACTGGGAAGAGGCCGTAGGTTGTAAAATGCCATTGCTTCAGCATTAAAAGAGTTAAATCTTATGGCCTCTGTGACTCACATGGGAAAATCTTGGCTCTGCTGTTCAAGCAGATTGCATTGACATCTTGAACGTGCATGTGTGTGTATGTGTGTGTGTCCATTTCCATTTCAATTTTTGCAAGGAAATTATATTATCTCTCGGCCAGATTTTGGTTTTCACAGATAATAAAGTCAGTTCAGCACTGCTAAGACACCCTCTACGCACTCTGAAAGGTAATCTATACAGAAGAAAATATGCCTGATGTTTTTTTAAGGTCAAAAGCTAGCAAAAAGACTATTACAACAAACCAATCAGTCATCAAAAAAAAAAAAATGATTGTCATAGTTGTCATTTCACATATTGATAGTCTGTTCCTAGTGGCAAGTATCAGGAACACCAAGGGGCGGGGTAGGGGTGTCTGTGTGTGTGAGTGAGATGTGCATTACTGCTAGTTTTAAAGTGGTTCCTCACAGCTTCCTGTATGTCAGGGGGCACTTAATGGCCTTTCTTGACCCTGTAAGAGCCCTTGATATCCTGCAGGGTAGGCCGTGGCCCTGTTTTGGAGAACAGGTGACTGAGGGCCTTTCTAAATGCTTCTATAATTCAGGCTGGCCGTGAGAACCTCTGGGTTCCCTTCCTAACTATGCCTTAGATCTTTTGTCGGGAATGAGGCAGTCTTTGGGATTCAGGAGCTCTCCCCTTACCTGTATAGTATAGGAGTTGGACTGGATATTTCATATCTTTTCCCAGCTCTGTGATTCTAAGATTTTAAAGACATGTACTTTGATTTCTAAGTCTGAGGAAAACTTTTTGAAGGCAAGGTTGATATATTTTTTTAATCCCAGTGCCTAGAATATATTGAAAAATGCATGAAGATGTCGCTAACATTATAGTAAAAACAAAAACAAAATAAACACACAAAACCAAAATATTGATATAGTTGTCCACATAAAATTTTCAAGTGCCTTTTTGAAAAAATTTCCATGAACAAAGTTAAAAGGCAAATGTCAAGCTGGAAAAATATTATTTAAAATATGTTATTATAAAAGGCTAGTCTAAAATACTTAAAAAATACATAAGAAAATGATGACTATCCCAGTTGAAAAGTGGGCAAATGTTATAAACTAGATTTACCAAAGAAAACTACAAGTGAACAATAAGCATTAAAATGATGTTTAGACTTCTAATAAGCATAAGAAAAACAGGAATGAGATCTCATCTTCTACCTGTGATATCGGAAAAGATTTGAAAGATTAATCATGATTGGGGAAAAGGCAGTCTTGTACACAGCATGGGCCTATAGATTGGTACACCCCCAAGTTTAGCGTACATAGAAAAAGTGGAGCTTATTTACTTTTAAAAATTAAGTCTCAGGCCTGAGTGGGCTGTTTCACACCTATAATTCCAGCAGTGTGGGAGGTCAAGGTGGGAGGATCTTGTGAGGCCAGGAGTTTGAGCCTGGGCAACACAATGAGACCCCTATCTCTACAGTACAATAACAAATGAGCCAGACATGGTAGCATGTGCCTATAGTCCTAGCTACTCACATTTGGGAGAGGCTAACGCAGGAAGATCACTTGCACCCAGGAGTTCAAGGCTGCAGTGAGGTATGATCATGCCACTCCAGCCTGAGTGACAGAGCAAGACCCTGCCTTAAAAAAAAAAAAAAAATTGTAAGGAAATCGTTTTACAGGAGAGAAAGACGTAAGTACGGATATTCATTGAATCATAGTCATAATAGTGAAGTATAGGTAGCTAAAATGTCTACTAATGATATATTGAATAAATGCATAATATGGTATGTGATACAGTATTCAGTTATTTTAGATAATGACATTGATTTATATTTATAGAAATGGAAAGATGACAGCCTAGGCAACATAATGAGACCTCGTCTCTAAAGAAAAAAAAAATTAAGCAGGTATGGAGGCTGAGGCGGGAGGATCATTTCAGTCCAGGAGTTCGAGGCTGCAGTGAGCCATGATTGTGCCACTGCACGCCAGCCTGGATGACAGAGTGAGACCCTGACTCAAAAAAAAAAAAAAAAAAAGGATAGAAAGAAGGGAGGGAGGGAGGGAAGGAGGAAGGAAGGAAAAGATGTTTATGATATGTAAAGTGGAGGAAAACCAAAAATAAGAGTATGGTCAATTTTCAGGGTAAAAGTTGCATGAAAATAGTTTCCTGCACACCCAGAAATGGATTGCATGGAGAAGTCACAGTGGTGCACTTGACTAAAGACTCATGTTAGCTGAGGAAGAAGCCTGGAAGAGGAAGAAGGGGAAAGAAAAGAAGTTGGGAATAACTCTTAATCAAAGACTTCCAGGGATGTGGCCATAGAGTTCTCTCAGGACAAGTGGGAACACCTATGCCCTGGTCAGTGTACTTTATCCAGGGACATGACAGTAGAGAATTACAGGAACCTGGTCTCCCTAGTAGGAAACTCTTCCTGACCTGAATGTTTTCTTCGTATTGGAGCAAGGGAAAGAGCCCTGGGCTGTGGAGAACAATTGAAAAGAATAAGAAAACCCAAAGGGTGGGAATGCATCAAATGTGTCATCCCAGTGGTGCTGCAGCTCAAACAAATGCAAGTCTTTATCATGACAGGCAGCACTTTGTCACCTGGCCTCTGTGAACTCTGTGGTTCCTTCCTCTGAGAGATACCTTTCCTAGATGTGCGATCGAGGGATTACTCCCAAAAGGGAAAAGTAAAACAGGAGATGTCTTCAACACTGTCATTGGGACGACATGAAGTCCATGACATTTGAAGACTTTTGCTTCAAGGAAACTCAGAGAAATAGACACTACTTTAGTATGAGTGAGAGATGCTGAGAGAAATTTCAAGAGTGCCTGTGACCAAAAAAGAAAATCTTACTGGTAGAAGGAACAACATGATAGAAGGGCTGCAGGTGGCTGAGCGTGGTGGCTCAAGCCTGTCATCCCAGCACTTGGGAGGCCAAGGTGAAGGGATTGCCTGAGTCTGTGGGTTCGAGACCAGCCTGGGCAACATGGTGAGACCTCATCTCTACAATAAATAAAAAAACAAGCCGGGCATGGTAGCGTATGCCTGTAGTTCTGGCTACTTGGAAGGACCGCCTGAGCCCAGCAGGTCGACGTTGGGGTGGCTGTGAATGTGCCACTGCACTCCAACCTGGGCGATGGAGTGAAACTCTAACTCAAAAAAAAAAAAGGGCTGCAGGCAGTAAGCCAATGAAAAATCAGCTTAGATTAAATTTTCAGTCACGT
Source organism: Carlito syrichta (assembly GCF_000164805.1). Lineage (NCBI taxonomy): Eukaryota > Metazoa > Chordata > Mammalia > Primates > Tarsiidae > Carlito > Carlito syrichta. Next base: position 229,561 of record NW_007216406.1, read on the forward strand.
CCGGTTGCACTGCAGCTATTTCAAACTGAGGGGGAAATTTATGGATGTAATCAAGTTGATAAGTCTGTTAACAATAGTTCCTCAGTTTCACCTTTCCAAGGAATTCCTTCTAGGCTCAAAATCCCTATTTCTAATAAAATTGAGACTGATTTAATTTATCCTTCCTTATTCACACAAGAACAGAAAGCACACAGTAGGGAAAAACCTTGCCAATGAAACGAGTGTGGCAAAGCCTTGAAGCATGGCTCACACTGCGCACTGTACATCAGATCATCCATTCCAGAGAGAAAAGGTAAAATGTGATTTATGCGGTGGGGTCATTAGTCAAAAATAAAACCTTGCATATCTCAGAGAGTTCATACTGGAGAGAAACCGTACGAATGTAACGAGTGTGGCAAGGTCTTTATCCACAGTTCACACTTCGCACAACATTAAAGAATTCATTCTTGAGATAATTCTTACAAGTGCCATATGGCGACTCTCTATCATGAGTTCAAGCATTGATCGACATCAGAGAGTCTTTACTAAGGAGAAATCATAGAACTGTAATGTGTGTGGCAGAGGCTTAATCCAGGTTTCATGACTCACTAGACATCCGTTTTTTTTTTATTTTATGAAATCACACAAATGTAATGTGTGTGCTGAGGCTATTATTCAAGGATCAAAACTGTAGAATGTCAGAGGATTCATCTGAGGAATAACTCAGTCTTTAGTTCTCCAAGTTTAACTTTTGACATCTCATACTGTAGAACAATGACAAGTCAAAATATGTTAAAACTCCTGACATGATATATCTCAAAAGTACCAATATGTGTGGAAATGGCCGGTTATCTTCAGGTCATAAAATACTTTATTCAGTTATTTGAGGTTTCTTGTAAAGGCTAATTTACCATTTATGACTTTCAGCCTGAACTTTGAAATACAAGGGTCTTATATGCAGAACATACAAGAAACTCAACTCAATAGCAAATGATGATAATAATAGCAATCTGATTAAAAATGGACAAAGAATCTGAATAGACAGGTCTCAAAAGAATATATAAAAAGAGCCGGGCTCGGTGACTCAGCCTGTAATCCCAGCACTATGGGAGGCTGAGGTGAGTGGATTGCCTGAGCCCGCAGGTTCGAGATCCGCCTGGGCAACTTGGCGAGACCTCATCTCTACACTAAATAAAAAATTAGCCGGAGATGGTAGCGCGCACCTGTAGTTCCAGCTACTTGGAAGGCTGAGGTGGAAGAATCGCCGGAGCCCAGCAGGTCGAGGCTGTGGTGGCCGGGAGCGTGCCACTGCACTCCAGTCTGGGCGACAGAGTGAGACTTCAACTAAAAAAAAAAAAGAAGAAAATATAAAAACAGCCAACAAGTGTATGAAAAAATGCTCACATGACTAATCATTAGGAAAATGCAAATCAAAACCACAGAGATAACGACTCACCCTGGTTAGAATGGCTAGCATCAAAAAGACAAAAAGTAGCACGTTACCAAGGATACAGAGAAAAGAGACCTCTAATACACTATAAATTAAACACTGTGTAAATTAGTACAGCCGTTATGGAAAATGGTATAGAAGTTTCTCAAAAAAATTAAAAATAGAACAACCATACAATCCAGCAGTCCCACTACTGGGTATTTATCCAAAGGAAAGGAAATCAGTATATCAAAAGGATACCCCCCTGCACATTTATTGCAGCTCTATTCATTATAGCCAATATATGGAATCAACCCGTGTCCATCACCGAATGGAAAAAGAAAGTGTATACACACTGGAATACTGTTCAGCCATAAAAAGAATGAAATCATTCAAGGCAACATAGGTGAGCCTGGAAGACATTATGGTAGGTAAAATAAGTCAAGCACAGAAAGATACATACTGCTTGTTCTCACTTATATGTGGGAGATTTAAAAAAAAAAGTGAGCTTATAGAAGTAGAGAATATAATTGTGGTTATTAGAGGCTGAGGAGGGTGGGGGAGGGGAGAATAGGGAGAGGTGGTTAACTTAAAAATTTGTAGCTATATGGGAGGGAAAAGTTCTAGTATTCTGTGCCACTGTAGGGTGACAGTAATTTAGTGTATTTTTTTTCAAAGAGTTAGACGAAAGGATTTAGAATGTTCACAACACAAAGAAACAATATGTTTGAGGTGCTAGATATGCTAATTACTCTGATTTGATCATTACATAATTGTATGCATGTATGGACTTATACCACTTTGTAGTTCATAAATACGAACAATTATTATGTATCAACTAAAAATAAAAAGAACTAAATAAATGATCTCATTAAAAAAGTTATATGAAAAATAATTGGAAAAGGCATGCATCAATTTATTAGCAGTGACTATGGCTAGGTGGCGAAATATGATTGATTTTTATTTTCTTTTTTTTGACTATTTTTGTGAAATACATATATTGCTTTCATACTGGGAAAAATAATAAAAGTATTAACATTTTTGAAATATATGTTCTCTTTTCAGTCGTTTTCAATGTATGTTTTAAACAGAGAAATAGAGGACTAGATATGGTTTTGATATTACTGAATCATATCACTTAGAAGAATACTTAGGATTTGCATTTAGTGCAATTGTAGGTTGATAATTCGAACTCTCGAACTTTGATTTGTTGAGGGGTCATGTGGGAATTGCAAAGACATGTTTTTCTACTTGGGATTGTGTAGTTGGCCTCTTATTCTTGGGAGAATTAGAGGCTGAGGAAATATTACTGTGAAGGGTGTGAGTGAGGGCAGGGCTGGACTCTGATCTGAATTGTGTGGACCAGGTCAGGGAGAGTAAGCGAAAGACATCCTGACTCTTTACTGCTAAAAACCCCAGGATACATCTTCTAAGAACATGAACGTAATGAAGACACCGTTACCATACCTAGAAAATTAATTTGGAGCCGGGATCGGTAGCTCAGCCTGTAATCCCATACCTTTGTGAGGCTGAGGTGAGTGGATTGTCTGAGCCCGCGGGTTCGAGACCCGCCTGGGCAGCGAGACCTTATCTCTACAATAAATAAAAAAATCAGCCAGGCGTGGTAGCGCTTGCCTGTAGTTCCAGCTACTCGGAAGGCTGAGGCGGAAGGATTGCCGGAGCCCAGCAGGTGGAGGCTGAGGTGGCCGGGAGCGGCCACTGCACTCCAGTCTGGGCAACAGAGTGAGACTCCAACTCAAAAAAAAAAAAAAGAAAATTAATTTGATTCAGTGATACTATCTCACATATAGTCTGAATTTAAATTTTTTCAGTTATCTTTAAAATATCTTTTAAAGATGTCTTCCCCCAACAGGATCTAGCTAAGTCTTAGAGATTGCATTTGGTTGTTTTCTCTCTTTCCTCTCAGTCTAGATTCTAGAAAAATTTTCCTGCATTTTGTTTTGTTTGCTTTTTGACATTGATTTATTTGAAGCATTCAGACCAGTTTGTCTTACATAATGTTCCACATTCTAAATTTGCATGATTGTTTCCTTATGACTAAATTCAGACTAAACAGGTGATGTATGTATCTACTTCTTATTCTGTCACTTCAGGAGACTTTTCATATCGCGTTGTCCAACTACTGAGGATTTTTGCTATTTTTTTCTTTTCTTTTTTTTTTTTGAGTTAGAATCTCACTCTGTCACCCAGTGTGGAGTACAGTGGTGTGATCATGGCCACTGAAGACTTAACCTGCTGGGCTCAGGCAATGCTTCCACCTCAGCCTTCCAAGTAGCCAGAACTACAGGCGTGTGCCACCACACCCAGCTAATTCTTTTGTTTTATTGTAGAGACGAGAGCTCACCAAGTTCTCAAGACTGGTCTCTAACCTCAGGCAGTCCTCTTGCCTCAGCCTCCCAAAGTGCAGGGATTACAGGGCTGAGCCACTGAGCCCAGCCAATTTTTGCTATTTTTTGAGGAATGAGAAACTTAATCCTACAGAAGAAAAGTCAAACCTATTAAATATTCCTTGTATTTTTACACCTTTCAAGAGCAAAAAGAAAATGCTTATTAAGAGAAAATATGCAAACAGGAAATAGCAAATGTTTCATGATCTACTGAGACTTTAAAATGTTTCTTTTAGCCAGGTGTGGTGGCTCACGCCTGTAATCCCAGCACTTTGGAAGGTGGAGGCAAGAGGATTGCCTGGGTCCAGGGGTTCAAGACCCGCCTGGGCAACTTGGTGAGACCTCGTCTCTACAATAAATCAAAAAAATTACCCAGGCGTGGTGGCGCATGCCTATAGTTCAGCTACTTGGAAGGCTGAGGCAGAGGATCACCTGAGCTCAGCAAGTCGAGGCTGTGGTGACCGTGAGCATGCCCCTGCACTCCAACCTGGGCAACAGAGTGAGACTCCTACTCAAATGAAAAATGAAAAATAAAAAATAAAATAAAATCCTTTTTTTTTCTTTAATAAGAGAAAACATAAATATTTGTTAAGCTCCCAATCTTTATCCTTGCTCTATTAGTTGCTACTGGAGTTGGATTCATATCAGCATAGGTAAATATATAAGGTAACTTTTTTTTTGGTGCCATTGCAAGGCCAAAATACCAGCTAACTTTTTTATTTTTCATCATCATAATCAGTTTTTAAAATCGAAGGTTGTCGCCAGGTTCGGAGGCTCAGCCTATAATCCCGCGCCATGGAAGGCTGAGGTGAGTGAATTGCCTAAGCCCCCTGGGCAACTTGGCGAGACCTCATCTCTACAATAAATCAAAAAATCAGCCAGGTGTGGTAGTGTGCTCCTGTAGTTCCAGCTACTCGGAAGGCTGAGGCTGAAGGATCTCCAGAGCCCTGCAGGTTGAGGCTGCAGTGGCCGGGAGCGGCTACTGCACTCCAGAGTCTGGGTGACAGAGTAAGACTCCAACTCAAAAAACAAACAAACAAAATAAAATTGAAGGTTGTATTCTTCCTGAGATCTAGGGGTATTATCTTAGAACAATTGAAGCTTACTAGTTGTGGAAACACAGGCTTCTGAATGCACTCTTTGTTTTGTTTTGTTTCTACACCTCTAGTTGGACTAACAGGAAATGCAGAGTGTTTTCTTGTGGGTGGTATGTGTCTCCTCTCGGTGGTTCCCAAGGACAGGAGCTTTTGGGGTCGTGCTGAGGCATCACATTACCTTGTTTGACTCATGAATTTTCCTGAAGAAAGTATGCAGTAATATGGAGATGTTGACTCTTTTTCAGGGCATCTTTTATGACCAAAACTGTGCCTTGTGGAAATGAGCTTCACAAGTTCCTCATCTGGGACACTGCTGGTCAGGAACGGGTGAGTATGCGCCGTCTTGGGCTTCCTCATGAAAACGCAGAGATCAGTTTCTGAAGGTTTCTTTGTATTAGGCAAGACTTCGTTGGTTGCAAGTGACAGAAAGCTAACTGGAAATGATTTTTGAAAAAAAGGAAATGTGCTTTTCAGCTGTGTGAAAAGTCTCAGGGGCTCCCGGTGAGACAGGGCTGAGTTCAAGTCCTCCAAATGATTGTTAGAGGCCCATCTCTATTTTTATGGCTTTCGATTTAGTGCAATTGACTGGACTCTTGATTGGCTTGATTTTTTTTTTTTTTTTTGAGTTGGAGTCTCACTCTGTGGCCCAGACTGGAGTGCAGTGGCCGCTCCTGGCCACCGCAGCCTCAACCTGCTGGGCTCTGGCGATCCTTCTGCCTCAGCCTTCCGAGTAGCCGGAATTACAGGCATGCGCTCCCATGCCCGGCTGATTTTTTTTATTTATTGTAGAGATGAGGTCTCGCTGCCCAGGCAGGTCTCGAACCCCTGGGCTCAGGCAATCCATTCACCTCAGCCTCCCAAAGGCACGGGATTACAGGCTGAGCCACCGAGCCCAGCTGGCTTGATTTTTTTAGGTAGACCCACACTTTCTTCCTTTCTCCAAGGGTGACAAGGATGCAACTTGACACCTACAGGCGGCCTTCGTGGCCTCACGATGGGGAGCATGCACTTCTCCTGCTTGTGGGAACATAGGTCTTCCCATTGGCCTACCTTGCGAGTCATGCCCACTTCCAAACTTAAGGCCTACAGTGTTCAGGGGGATTTGGTGCCCCTACTGGTGGCACCTGGTAAAGCACTTACCCTAGAGGTGGAGACCAGAATGAGCCCCACCTGAATCACATTGGTCCGAAGTCAGGTAGGCTTGGTTACTAGAAACAGCAGATGACTTCTCTCTCATTCTTAATTGCTTTTATTTGCTGAAAATGCTTACGGAGAAGATTAGATATTTTACAAGCTCATGCCTTTAAATTTAAAAAAAGGGAAATAATGAATACCAATATGGACTGTGTGTGTAACAGGGCATTTGTGTAATTACTAGAGTGTATTTTATCCAAGTGGAAAGGGGCGGCCAGGATCGATAAAGCACAGAGATAACTTGGTCTTAACCGAGGCTTTCAGCCTGATCAACATTTTTGTCAGAGTTGATGATTATGGCGTAACATTGGTTGAACTTCCCTGTCTGACTTGGACTCAGAGCTGTCACCCTCTCAGCCTCCCCTACCTCAGTGTCACCACTTTCTTTTCCTGCTCTCCTTCCTTCCTGCTTCATTTTCCTCCATGGCCCAACCACCCAATCTGCTATTTAATTCACTTGGTGCTTCCGTTTATCATTTCCCTCTAAAAGGAAGAATCCAGTGTTCAGAATAGTCTATCATGTCCACTCTTCTTTTAACGAACCAAATGTTTGTGTATGTAATTTTCATTTTATTTAAATCTCCTTTTCAAATGAAAGGTCCCGCATTTGTAGATTAAGATATTTTAAACAGTTTTTTAAAAATTAGGGTGATTCTTCTGGCCTACAAATGCTAACCTCATTAGAATGTCTTCTATTTTGCTGCTAAATTGAGAGCGCAGACCTTTTGCACACGAAGCAACTGCCTAGGGCCTCTTTAACTGTTAGTCAGTTGCGCCTGCTGGCTCCTCAAATGAGGTGATGGATTCGAGGAGGAATTCGACTTGGGGATCTCACTTCTTAACATACACATGTGCTTTGCAGTTGATCAGTGAGTTATTTGTTTGGAGTGTTATTTAAAGTTAAGCAAAGAGGTTTCCATGCTCCCCCTTGTACCTTGGCCCACTAAATAGTTGCTTTTGTAGCTGCCTTTATTGAGCATATTAAATCAATTCTGCATAGCTGGCTTAGCATTGCAGTACTTCTGCTTAGGCTTCTGGCTGCTGTTTCCTGATGACTCGTGATGTTCCATACGTTATTCTGAAGGCCTGTGTATACTAGTGCATTTAGCCCTCTCAGAACCTCTGTGAGGTAGGAATCGTTATTCCCACTCACGGGTGAGGTCATTGAGGCAGAGAGAGGTTAAGTAGCGTGCACGTTATCACACGACTAATAAGGTGGAAAGCTGAAATTAGAATCCACCAGTCTGAATCCCTAGCTTTATGGCTTTATTTTGATTCTAAAATTACACAGAAAGCCATACAGTTGAGAGTAAAACTATCCAAACCTCTACCACCCTGCTGTTTCCATTGTTTACATTAGATGGTCATCCTTCAGATAGCTCTATGGGTGTTGAAAGTTTTATATCAATGGGATCATGGTTCCTTATAACCTGCTGTTTTCGGTTGATATGATGGTGTCGCTAAGGAGAGATTTCTTTGTGATCTAAACAGAGTATTTGACATTTACTCGCCAATTCTAATAGACTATTCAAGGAGTTGACTGCTTTCGAGGAAACCTGACACTTTGCTGAAATGAGTGTTGCAGTTTGTGGTTTGGTTCCTTTACCATCTCCAAGAAAGATAGCAGTGGAACATTTTGAGATGGTCATATTTCTTTTGTTTGTTTGTTTCTTTTGAGTTGGAGTCTCACTCTGTCGCCCAGGCTGTAGTGCAGTGACATGCTCACAGCCACCGCAGCCTGAACCTGCTGGGCTCAGGTGATCCTTCCACCTCCACCTTCCAAGTAGCTGGAACTACCAGTGCGCCCTACCATGCCCGGCTAATTTTTTGATTTATTGTAGAGACGAGGTCTTATCAAGTTGCCCAGGCTGGTCTCGAACCCCAGAGCTCAGGCCTCCCAAAGTGCTGGGATTACAGGCTTGAGCCACCGTGCCCGGCCTAGAGATGGCCATATTTCTAATTATTGTAATTGCTTTTTGCTAAAATTTGACTACTAGAGATTGTAGACGTCTGTGACTTTACTGATATACCTGTGTTTTTTAAGAACACTAGTGTTATGTATGCGAGGCATGACTGCACAGTAGTGATCTTCCTTTAAACCTCGGGGAGGAAGAGTCTAGTTTTGGAGAACAAATTCAAGTGCATCTGTGGAGCATGTAAGTGATACGTATGTGCCCTCTGTTGTCATCTGATCTCCCTAACCCTCGAAGAACTGATTGAGTTATCCTCGGGCTGTCCTTCTGGTGTCCCTCGGTGGAGTCTGCATCTCTCCAGTGATGGCAATTTTTCAATTGTTTTGGCAGCTTGTGGCTGGCTTTAATCATGCTTGTAATGATGTTGCCTAATGTTTGATCTAAAAATAAACTCCCTGCTGTTGCCTGTGCCTATTGCTGTTTGTTCTGTCTCATTAATTATCGGAGTCCAGTAAATCTTAGGACCCCTCTTTATCTTTGTAGAAATGTACTGCTGTTCTTTTAGTTTTTATAATTTCAAACAAACAGTTGCTTTGCATTTGTGATGTGGCAATAGAAAGACATAGATTTCTGTGTCCACCAAGCAGCTTGGTGCTTTGCGTGTGTTAATGACTCAGTATCTGTTTAGTTGTGGAATGATTGATCACACCAAGTTTTGCCTCACCTATACAACATTCTGGTTAATGCTCTACCTACTGCCCAGTACTAATTCTGTCTTATATTTGTGGCACAAAATTGTACTCTTGAAAAGTTATTTTTCTATCTGAGCACTGGAAATCTAAAAGGATCTTTCCCTTCCTTTCCTTCTTTGTATAATGCAGTGTTCTTTGTTTTCTCTCTCTTTCTCTCTTTCTTTTCTTTTCTTTTTTCAATAGGGTCTCACTCTGTTGCCCAGGCTAGAACACAGTGGTAAAATCATAGCTCACTGTAGCCTCGAACTTCTGGGCTAAAGGGATCCTTCTGCCTCAGCCTTCTGAGTAGCTAGGACTACTTATTTATTGTAGAGATGAGGTCTCGCCAAGTTGCCCAGGCCGGTCTCAAACCCACGGGCTCAGGCAATCCACTTGCCTTGGCCCCCCAAAGTGCTGGAATTACAGGCTGAGCCACTGAGCCCGGCTGGAAAATGGTTTCTAAAAATGAGCAAGGTGGATCAGGCTGGGTGACTCAACCTGTAATCCCAGCACTTTGGGAGGCCGAGGCGAGTGGATTACCTGAGCCTGTGGGTTCGAGACCGACCCGGGCAGCTTGGCCGAGACCAAGTTCAAAAAATTAGCCAGGTGTGGTAGCGCGCACCTGTAGTTCCAGCTACTTGGAAGGTTGAGGTGGAAGGATCAGTGGAGCTCAGCAGGTCAACGCTGGGGTGGCCATGAGTGTGCTACTGTACTCCAGCCTGGGCAGTGTAGTGAGACTCCAACTCAAAAAAAAAAAAAAAAAAAAAAAAGAGCCAGGTGAAGGGAAGCGGTGGTGGTGGGACTCCCTGTTTCCCTGTTTACTTTTTTCTTAGCAGGATGGTTCTTTCCCTCACCCCTCTGTCACCTGTTCTAGGCTCACTCAAACTCCAGCCTTTGAGCTTTTTGTCCTCATTCTCTGTCTGGTTTTCTTTGGAAACAGCTGAGTCATGCTTTGATCTTTTCTGGATAATCCATCCTGAAGTTTTAGTAGTTAGAAGTCTCATTAATTGAAAAATACTTTCGACTATGTTTGTTTCTGTGTGGACTGAAAAATGCTTTTGACTATGTTTGTTTCTGTGTGGTATGTGGAATATTACCAACCTCTTTTTTTTTAAAAAACAGCTTTATTGAGAGCTGATTTACATACCTTATAATTCACTCATTCAAAGTATGCGACATGGTGGGTTTTGTGTATTCAGAATTGTTCCATCATCATCACAATCAGTTTAGAACATTTTAAGAATCAGCCCAGAAAGAAATCCAGTTTTAGCAGTCACTCTCAAATTTCTTCAGCCCTAGGCTACTTTCTGTCTCTAGATTTACCTGATATGTACATTTCATGCAAATGGAATCATACAACTTGTGGTTTTTTGTGAGTGGCTTCTTTCACTTAGCATAATATTATCAAGGTTCATCCATGTTATGGCATGGATCAGTACTTTCCTTTTTATGGCTGAATAATATTCCATTTTATGAAAAGATATACCACATTCTGTTCATCCATTCATCTGCTGATGGACATCCCCCGCTTTTTGGCTATTATGAATAATGATTGTATGAACATTCATGTACAAGTTTTTGTGTGGATGTATCTTTCTTTAATCTCTCAGGTATATATTTAGGAATGGAATTGGTGGGTCGTGTGGTAACTCTTTGGTTAGTATTTAGAGGAGCTGCCAAATTGTTTTCCAAAGTGACTTCTCTCTTTTATATTTCCACTGGCAATGTATAAGGCTGAAATTTCTTCATATTCTCACCAACACTTGTTTTTGCCTAACCCAAGATCATGAAGATTTACTTCTCCGTTTTCCTCTGAGAGTTTTATAGTTTTAGCTCTTACCTGTAGTTCTGTGTCCATTTGGAGTTAATTTCTGGGTATGTTGCAAGGACAGGATCCAACTTTATTCTTCGCATGTGGCTGTCCAGTTGTCCCAACACAATCTGTTGAAAAGACTATTCTTTGTCTAATGAACTGTCTTGGCCCCTTTGTTAAAAATCAATTGACCATAAATGTGAGTCTTTTGTTCTGGACGCTCAGTTCTATTCCTTTCATCTAGATTTTTATCCTTATGCTAGCACCACATTGTCTTGATTACTATAGCTTTGTAGTAAACTTTCAAACTGGGAAGTGTAAATCTTCAAACTTTGTTCTTTTTCAAGACTGTTTTGACTGTTCTGAGTAGCTTGCATTTCCACATGAATTTTAGGATCACCTTGTAAATATTTACCAAAAAAGTTCAGCTGAGATTTTGGGAGGGCTTGTGTTGAATTTGTGCATGATTTGGTTTTACCTATTCCTTAATCCTTTAAATATGAGTGGTAAGCAAGTTGCAATCTGTCTTTCATGTCTTTAAAGTTTACTTGCAGACTGAAAATGCAATGTTGACCTCAGAGAAAAAATTTTTAATAAAGAATTAGCTATTTTACATGTTTAAATGTGTTCCATGTGGTAAATTCATTTAGAACCACACACAAGGTTATGTCTGTGAAGTGATCACTTATAATTTATCAATAGTTTACCATTACTAGACTTGAAATTTATGACATTTGACAAATTACATTTTTAAAAGAAGGAATCTATCTTCAGTATGATATTCTTTGCAGCTGGTTTTGCTTTTTCATCAATAATATCTAACCTAGGACCAGACTTTATTACTTAATATATAGTGCTAAAGATAATGTAATATTCTGAAATCCACTGATTCAAAAGACTTATACTGCTTTCCCAGTTAGTGTGCATGCTTTTTTTCCCCTCCAACTGTGGATATTTCAAGCATTTCAGAAAATCACAGAGAATAATGTGATAAATGTCTCTCTCTGCATTGCCCAAGTGTGTTTCTTCTTGACTTGTTTCTTCTGTCAAGAGTTTCCCTTGCACTCTGGGTACCCGAAGAAGAAAGAGCCGTGCTCATGTCCTCCAGGAGCCGACAGTTTAATGGATGCAGTCAGGAAATCTGGGCACCCCATGCTGTTTAGCCATCTTGCTTCTTCACCTCCTCTGGGTTACTTTTGCAAGCAGCTGCCAGCCTGCTATCGTTTGAAAGGTTAGGGGATGGGCGACCATGTGTTCAAAGTGCTGGGATGCATATGTGCAAAACCGTGGCAGACATGCAGGCTCTGAATGGGTCCTTGGGAAAGCAAAGGGAACTAGAGGCCAGCAGATATTTGAGGTCAAGCTCAGGCTTAAAAACATCCAGAGAAACTCTTTTGCTCCCTTTCCTTCCTTCGTCAGGGCCCCCACGCCTGTGGTCAAGAGAGTGGTTCGCTATTCATAGCTGTTGCTAAAGTCGGGCAACTTTGACCTTCAGAAGTTCTTGAAGAATGGGGCCTCTTAACGCTCAGAATGAGCAGCTCCTTTCTTCTCTGCTTGCCCCGCCGTCGTTGGAAACCCTGGCTCAGCTTCAAGCACCACCACAAACACACCCCGGAGCCCTGCTCAGAACCTGCTGCTGGAGGGGAGTTGCTTCACCCTCTCATGCGGCCCTCCCACCTACGTTAGAACTGTCTTCACAGGAAGTCCCTTCAGTGGCAGAGGGCAGCGGGCATGCGAGGGGCTGCCCCCTCCCCATAAAGCTCACAGGACTCTCAACCAGCACACACTGAGGTCCTGGGGAAGGAGATATGCCTTCTTGCCATCTCCCTAATAGCCCTTCTGAAGGGGAATACTGAGTGGCAATGATGTGGGGCGACAGGCCTGGAGCTTGCAGCTTTAAAAACAAGATAAACAGCTGTGGTGAGGGCCCTGCCGGTGAGCTCCTTGTAGGCGAAGCCTTAGGAATCTTTTTTAGCTGAGGGCTGGAGAGTTTCACTGATACTAGAAAATGGGTGCTAGACACTGTGGAAGGAGGCTGGGTGCGGTGGCTCAGCCTGTCATCCCAGCACTTTGGGAGGCCGAGGCAGGAGGATGGCCTGAGACCAGGGGTTTGAGACCAGCCTGGGCAACTTGGTGAGCCCTCTTCTCTACAATAAATCATAAAAACTAGCCAGGCGTGGCGGTGTGCATCTGTAGTTCCAGCTACTTGGAAGGTGGAGGCGGAAGGATCGCGTGAGCCCAGCAGGTTGAGGCTGCCATGGCTGTGAGCGTGTCATTGCACTCCAGCCTGGGCAACAAGAGTGAGACTCCAACTCAAAAAAAAAGGAACCGTGAAAGGAAAGCATGAACAAAGGTATTGGAGAGGCTGTAAGGGGACTCTGACAACAGCTGTGCAGGCAGGACTGGGACCTCCTTGGCTCACAGATGTGGCCCCAGGACTGTTGTGCCATTTTGGGGTGCTGTGTCCTTGAGGAAAATAGGAGTGCAGGTGCAGAATTGTCCTCCTGGTGTCAGAAGGCCACTGACAGGAGAGAAAGAGGAAAGACATGTCCAATATGAAGACAGATTTTGGAAGTCCTTAGGAAACACTAAACGGTTCTGCCTGCAGCCCAAGAGGTGGCTGAGCTGGCAGTGAGGGACACGGCATGGGCAGTGGGGGGCAGAGGCTAGCAGAAAGAAGCACTCGACCCAGCAGGGATGAGCTTCTCCTGCTTACGAACGGGCTCCCACCCTGCCCTCTCCCCTCGCTTCTCATGGGTTGCATCTGTCACGGGAGACCTCATTGTTTCTGTTTTCCCTCCGATGTCCCCCTCCTCCTTCCTCTACCCCCTTGGCAGGGCCACGCTTGTTCTGGGAGGGGCAGTGACTGCACCAGTTGAACACCTTCCCGAGTCAGGCAATGACACTTACTGGTGTGTGCTTTAGTCTGGGATGCCCTGAGTGGCTTCTAATTATGAAGCATTGTCTGCGCCTCTTGGGTGGAGGCCAAGTTTCCATTCTGCAGATTCTCAGAGGACCTGGGGCCGAGACACAGATGACTGCTGGGACTGGAGTTTCAGAGGATCTGGAGGTGCATTTGTTGAGCATCTAAGGAGCCCTTTACCTAGTCTAGTCTCCTCTCTCCCTCCCCTTCCCTTCTCTCCTGTTCTTTTTCCTTTATGCAGCTAATTTCCTGAGTCTTGTTAGAATACAGGCCTATGGAGCCTGCGAATGTCATTCATGAATAGAAAATTAGGCAGATGGACTTTGTTTTGTAACAAAAGAAGGCCATCTTAATAGAAGCAGCTGGAGCATCCTTAGAACACAGACTTGCTGCTTGAAGACAGTCTATATTCAGAGTGGCCCCTTGGAAGGTGCCCTAACTCCACCCCACACTCCAAGAAGAAGGGATGCTTTTTTGAGAACAGGGGCCATTGTTTATCTTCTTCACTTTCTCTGTTTGTTTCCTATTGCTACTGCAATGGATTGCCCCAAACTTGGTAGCTTAAAAATACACATTGACTCTCCTAGAGCTCTGAAGGTCAGAAGTTAGGAACGGTTCTTACTGGAATACAGTCAAAGCATCAGCAGGACTGTAAGCCTTCCTGGAGTATTTGCTTTGTTCAGAAACTGCCCACATCCCTTGACTTGTAGCCCCCTCTCCATCTTCAAAGCTAGCAAAGTAGTGTTTTCAAATCTCTCTTAGATTCACCTGCCTCCCTTTTGCACTGATAAGGTCCTTTGCGATGACATTGGGCCCACCAGATAATTCAAGGTAATCTCTCCATCTGAAAAATCAGCTGATCAGCAGCCTTAATTCCCTTTACCATGTACCATCATGATTGTGACTTGGACACCTTTGGGAAACACTCTTCTGCCTACCACACTCCAGTTTTCCCCATTGCGTAGGACAGTACTTGTCACATATCAAGAGTTCAGTAGGTATTGTTGAATGAATCAATACATTTGATATAAACCTGCATCTTAATTACATCAACCTAAGCAATGTTTCCTTTCAGAGAAGCAACACAGGAATGGAAAAAGCATGGCATTTGGAGTCGAAGGACCTGTGCTCAAGGTCTAGTTCTCCCTTTTGGAGAACTGTGTGTCTGGGGAATTCACTTAACCATTCTAAGCCTCCGGGTTCTCATCCAAAAAATGGGAACAATCCTATCCTCTCTACCTGCTTTCACAGGGTTATTGATTTGGATTACATGTGTTCAGTCATTAAGTATTTGTTGAGTCCCTGCTGTAGCCCAGAGAGGGGGGCCAAGAAGGGGTTCCTGGGGAAGGTGGCCATTGAGGAAAGGTGTGAATGAAACGGGGGCGTGGCCCTTTGGATGTCTAGTGGAGGAGGGTTCAGGCTAGAGGAAGGCATGGAGGTTCAGTGTGCTTGTCTGCAAGTTCAGGGAGTAGTGAGGAGGCCAGGGGCTGGAGGCAAAGCAGGACAGGGGCCTGAGGAGGGAGGATGCAAGTGACTGGGCCTTAGGTGCAGAGAATGGAGCTTGATTTTAGTAAGTTAGAAGGAATTTGAAGAGGAAAGTGACACAATCTGACTGATAGGTGAAGACATGAATCATTCTGAGGTTCAGTTAACATAACACGATGTCAAATATTTGCTTCAAAAGATTCCAATGATAGGGCGGAGTAGGCAGTGAGGAGAGGCTGGACCGGAAGCTGGCTGCCCATGTGTTAGTAATGATCTTGAAGCTGGGGATTCTGGAGAACTTGGGAATTTGGTATACTATGCTTTCTTCTTGTGGGTATGCTTGAAAATTTCCACAGTAAAAAGTTAAAAATAAATACATTCTATGATGTATGTAAATAAATACCGTAATCTAGCAGTTAAAAATAGGATCCCCGGCCGGGCTTGGGAGCTTAGCCTGTCATCCTGGCACTTTGGGAGGCCAAGGGGAGTGAATTGCCTGAACCCGCAGGTTCAAGACCAGCCTGGGCAACTTGGTGAGACCTCGTCTCTACAATAAATAAAAAAATAAACCGGGCTCGGTGGCTCAGCCTGTAATCCCGCACCTTTGGGAGGCTGAGGTGAGTGGATTACCTGATCCTGCAGGTTCGAGACCCGCCTGGGCAGCGAGACCTCATCTCTACAATAAATAAAAAAATCAGCCAGGCGTGGTAGCACATGCCTGTAATTCCGGCTACTTGGAAGGCTGAGGCGGAAGGATTACCGGAGCCCAGTAGGTTGAGGCTGCGGTGGCCGGGAGCGGCCACTGCACTCCAGTCTGGGTGACAGAATGAGACTCCAACTCAAAAAAACAAGAAAAATAAGCCAGGCATGGTAGCGCATGCCTGTAGTTCCAGCTACTTGGAAGACTGAGGCAGAAGGATCACCAGAGCCTAGCAGGTGGACGCTGGGGTGGCCATAAGTGTGCCACTGCCCTCCAGCATGGACGACAGAGTGAGACTCCAACTCAAAAGAAACCCCAAAAAGAAAAAAAAAAAAAAAAAACCAGGATCCCTCTGGCAGCTGTGTGGCCAGTATGGAGCAGTAAGTATCTTAATGTGCTCATGAAACTTCTGGATATTCAATCAGGGCAAGATGAACTTTGCTCGGACAAGGAGGGAAGTGTGACTGAGGCAGAGGTGTTAGGACTGGTTCTGAAAGCCGTGCTGGTTGGCCCCTGTTGGCACACGGAGAACAGAGTGCAGAGTCCAGGGCACCTGGTGCCTTGGGTAGATAAAGCCAGGTGCTTTCGAAAGTGTGTGATTCAGGTCTGCTCAGATGCCTCCTACCCTGTGGAACAAACGTGGTCGGTTTCTCTGTCCACCTTCTGTGCTCTAACCCAGGAGAGGCAAGGGACCCTGCAGGGTGACACATAGTGACAACATGAGCACACCCTGGATATGGCCCCAAGTAGGGGGTTGGAGCCTGAGGAGGGCCCTGGGGTAGCCCACCTGGGATGTCCCCTTCCCCTCCGGCTCCCTCTCTGGCCATGCTGGTCAGTATGCACAGCTACAAGATGGGGTCAGCAGACACAAAGAACTCTTCGCCCATGTTCTCAGCATGGCCTGCATGCCCAGATGGAGGCGGGGGGGCGGGGGGGGGACTGTGAGTATGCCACTGCGCTCCAGCCTGGGTGACAGAATGAGACTCCAACTCAAAAAGCAAACAAACAAACAAAAGCACCTTGAAATGTACATACTGTTTGACTCAGCAATTCCACTTACAGGAATGTATACTAGAGTGATCATCACACACAGGAAGATATATCCCTGTGTTGTATATGGGAGCAAAAAGTTGAAAACAACCTAAAGGTTCACCATGGGGAATTGATTAGTTGTATACTGTTAGGAACTGAATGTCTGTGTCTCCCCCGCAAATTCTTATGTTGAAACCCTAATCCCTAAAGTGATACTATTAGGGGGTGGGGTTTTAGGGAAGTAATCAGGATTAAATAAAGTCATGAGGGTTGAGTCTTCACGATGGGATGAGTGCCCTTACAAGAAAAAGAAGAATCCCTGATCTCCCTCTCCACTATTTGAGGATACATCAAGAAGGCAGGTCTGCAAGCCAGGAAGCCAGCCCTCACAGTCACTTTCTTGAGGCAGTCGGCCTCCTCCCCACCCCTTGGGCTGGTTCAAACCGGATTGGGCACACCTGGGTCAATAATCTCTGGTTACCTTTAGTTCACCATGAGCTTATTATGATACTGAAAATCCCACCCCTAGAGTGAATCTGCACCCAATCTGTGCATATGCAGTATATGTGTAAGTGCCTTCTCACTCTGTGCCTGCATGCTAGAAACTCCACCCTTTTCATGCCCCACCCTGCACTCTGCCCTGTGTAAAATGCTGTATCACCTGCGTGCCTTTTGCAATCAAAAGCGTTTTTTCCTGTCCAGTTGGCCACTCCTGGGCCACCTTCTCTGTATGTCAGTTCCTGAACAAAGCCCATGTCTATAGTCTGTGGTCTCTGGGTCATTTCTTCAGCCTCTCGGACACTGCGCCTTCTCTTTTGGGGTCTTTCAGGGTACCAGCATGACGGAGCCACCTTCTTGTCCTGTTCTACATGCAGTCTTGGCTAACCTTGGCCTGCTGTCCCTTTCTGCAGGGGGTTTTGTCTTGAATGTGAGACGCTTACTATGACCATGAGGACTAAAGGATGGGACAGACCAAACCAACCTGAGCACAGTGGAGAAAGGGAGAGGCACAGAGAGATGTGACCAATATTCTGTGACCCTTGGGACCTGTCATGGCTTTCTCCCAAAGGCACAGAACAGCGGCTATGTGTGATGCCAAAAGACAATACCTGGGAATGGAGCGAGCCATACTTATACTGCTGGATCTTTTGGAAATTCTGTTTGCTTGCCAGCAGACAGGAATATGAGCTGAAGTTCACTGCCCTTGGGTAATTTTCATGAGTGAGGAAAGATGCATTTCTACAGCATATCATATCCTTGATTTCTGTTTTATACATTATTCTAGAGATTGGAACATTCCGGTTCATTACGTTGTCTTTTAAAAAAGGAAAAATGAATCTGTGCTCTCCCCTCAACACCTTTTTTGTAGGAAGATGCTTGGATTTGGGTTGCATCTTTTTTTCATTATTTATTTTTTCAGTCAGTCTCACTCTGTCGCCCAGGCTGGAGGGCAGTGACACCTCACAGCCACCCCAGTCGTGACCTGCTGGGCTCAGGTGATCCTTCCGTCTCAGCCCTCTAAGTAACAGGAACTACAGGTGTGTGACAGCATACCTGGCTAATTTTTTAATTTTTTTTTTGTTGACATGAGGTCTTGCCAAGTTACCCAGGCTGGTCTTGAATTTCTAGGTTCAGGCAGTCCTCTTGCCTCAGCCTCCCAGGTGCTGGGATTACAGCACCCAGCCTGGCTTGTATTATTTTCTACTAAAGAAGGTTTGTACCAAACCTTGTCAGGAAGGAATCGCATTCCTTTTGCCAGGTTATCCCTAAAACCCAGCTTCTTCCTAGTATTTTGCTTCAACCTTTGAGCCCCTGAATGCTGAGAAAGATTTTTGACTTTAATGAAATCTTAGAGAGGAAAGGGGAAAAAAAAAAAAAACATCACCCATCATTGCAAAAGTAATATGTTAAAACTTTTGAAAAATAATTCAGGAATAATAAAGCAAGTGGTGGTCTGTCTATAGTATTATTATTCAGAAATAACCTCGTTAACAGTTTGGTGTTGTCTTTCGGCCCTTTTTCTATTCAACTCTATACACTGTTTGGACCTCTGAGTAGGCATATTAACTAGGCACTAGGCCCACTGCTTTTCTGTGGAGATAGAGGGTCTATGTAAAAATCGGAAGCATGCTTCTGAATGGCACAGACAGAACATTCAGTAATGTGTTTTTCCATTCAACTTTTGCCAGCTGGGAATGTTGGGAATTTCAGGAATTTTCCTCTACCACTTCCCTCTTTGTTTGGATACTAATGGCCCTCAAGCTCCTTTGGGCTGCTGCCCTTGACTCTCCCTGGCCTTGGCCGTGGGAGGGTGAGGATTTCTGACTGTGTGCTGGCACCTGAGGCAGGGCAGAGGTCTGGTCACAGACCCTCAGGGCTCCCAGGCTGCCTCTGAGCAACTCACCGGGACAGAGCGTTCTCTGCAAATCATGATACAAAGCCCATCCCTGCAAGTTCCAGGACCCAATGCCAGAGCATTCTGGCTTGGACGGTTCTCATCTGGGGAGGCAGAGCCCAGCTGGGTCTGTGCTTGTTTGGAAACTTCTTGTATTTTCCAGCCCTGCTCATTCCTGACCTGCAGAATTTTGCTGCTGTGGAATTTATGATGCCACAAACCTGCATTTAAGGAATTTTGACTAAAGCAGACTGGGTGGTCTGGGGAATTAGGAGATTTCCTGGAATAATATATTCCTCTGTGCTGGAGAGTCGTGTGTATACACACACAACGATGGTGCAGGATGGAAAGAGAGAGGCGTGTGTTACAGGGAAGGCTAGAGCTTCCATTTTCAGCCTGGTTCTACCTTGGCCATGAATGTTGTCACAGCTGGAAAACTTCAGCTGTCACCTCGGACCCCATCCGCTCTGTTACCCGCGTTTCACAAAATGCAGAAACCAGGATAGAGTCAGAACAGGCCTCAGAACTCTCTCTCTGAGTCTAGTACTTTTCATAAGATGCCCCGAAGATGGGTCCTCATCACACTAGGTCTCAAGATGTTAATAAACAATACGTGAAAAAAAAGTGGGGGCGAAAAAGGAAAAGGTTGAATTAAAACCCAAATAAATAGGTTTCTTTACTATAGAATTTTCAGGGCCTTTAAGGTGTTAATAACACTTTGTAAACTTTTAGGGGAGCATTATTATATATGAGGTTTCTCAAACTTATTTGGCCAGGAAACCTGGTTTTTTTTTTGAGTTGGAGTCTCACTTGGTCGCCCAGACTGGAGTGCAGTCGCCGCTCCCAGCCACCGCAGCCTCGCCCGCTGGGCTCCAACGATCCTTCCGCCTCAGCCTTCTGAATAGCCGGAATTACAGGCATGCGCCACCACGCCTCGCTGATTTTTTGATTTATTGTAGAGATGAGGTCTCGCTGCCCAGGCAGATCTCGAACCCGCAGGCTCAGGCAATCCACTCACCTCAGCCTCCCAAAGGCGTGGGATTACAGGCTGAGCCACCGAGCCTGACTGAAACCTGTTTTTTTTTTTTGCAAAATACCTCGAAAGCCTAGTGCTCTGCAGAAGACCCGGGAATATACCAGACGATGGCGCCCTGCTGCATGTGCCAGTTAATATTTTTCAAAAACTTGAGTTTAATTTCCGCTCAATAATCCATTATATGGCAAAACCAACATTTCTGCTTCCATCACTTAATGGTTAGACATTGAGATTATTTGCAATTTTTCAGCATAACCCATAATTCTAGAATGATTCTGGTTACTTTGTGACTATCTCTGGTTCTTTCCTTAAGAGGTGGAATTTCAAATCAACGCGTATAAATGTTTGCAAGACTCTTGAAATGCATTGTCTAGCAGCTTTCCAGAAAGGTCATGCTCATTTGTCCTTCTGCCAGTGGCTGGAGGTATGGGCAGGGTTAGCGTCTGTCTGTGAAAGCTGAGAAGTCCGAGAAGCTCAAAGTGCTTGAAGAAGGCCATTCCCTTCTCTCTTACCGTGTGGGCATCCAGCAATTAGAAAACAAATAATTATACTCACTAAGGACATAAACATCCATTTCTTTTGAGGCAACAAACTGACTTTTCACAATACTCCGGGCTGCTTCACAATAATTGACACCTGAATGTTATCTAAATACTGTAATTTGGCCTTCTAGATATTTTGTTGGATAGTTGGAGAAAAAGGGATTTTGAATTGGCATCTGTTGTGCTCATTTTTAAATAACTTTTCAAGGTGAGACTTAAAAATAAAGCTTTGATTGTGAGCTTTATCTCTAGAAGACTCTTTTTATTCCATCAGTCTTAATTCTGACTTCACAAGTATTGAATTATGTTATGTTGAGTTTTGAGGCTTATTGTGGTTTTATATTTGTATGGGGAAAAGTATATACATTGTGAACTAGAAGTAATTTATCTTTTTGTCCTCCACAAATATCCTTTGGTCAGTGCATTATTGAGTTTTGGAACTGAGATGTGAACTTCTAACTCATTAAAACCCTCAAGTCCGCAGCAATAAAGTTGTTTAAGTGGCTTCACCAACAGATTTATTTCAAAGTGATTCCATTTGGAGGAAGGAACGAATGAGTAATGCATTATATACCAAGATCTCTTCAATAATTCATGAGACCTGCACACCAGTGACTGTTTTAGATTCGGTTCATGATGTTTTAGCCTAAAATGAACTCTGTCTTAGAAGACATCTGCAGTTTGCTCCTCTTTGGGCCTGAGTCCATGAGCATTTTCACTTTTGAGAAATAAAGTTTGTTACTGACTCTTCTACCTTGTGTGTTTCTGTGGACTACTCTTTTATGAGGCTGTTTTGAAAAAATAGTCATTATGTATAATTGTGTTACTCCCTACCCTCGTCAAAGCAGGAATGTTTCCAAAAATACATTGCCTTTCCCTCCCTGCGGGCAGGAATTCTGATTTTGTTTTTTATGTGTGAGGGATGGATTGCCAAAGGGTGGGTTAAAAATAGACTTATGGATGCCTAATAATTATAACACACACGGCATTGGGCAGTCAGTGAGTATGGAAAGGCATGCATGGTGAGTGGCCGCTGTCCTCAAATGAGTTCTGGAATGAGGACAGTGGGTGAGGCCAAGACCCTTCGGCATGTTGGCTACTGCACAGATCAGCTGTGAACTCCCTGATTCATCCTGAGCTTCGTACAACTCTTTCCCTTTTCTGAAAACTGCAGGGTAATTTCTTTTCAAGATGGAGACTCGTATGGAGGGACATGAAGGAGGGGGAGGGTAACCTCCTTCCTTTCCACACCATTGTGAGTGCCTTACCGGCACTCCTTGGTGCAGTACCAAGAAAACCAAGTGAACGCATGTGCTTAAGATGTCCAGGCATGATCACTTTGATTTGGCAAGCATTGATCCAATGATAAGTACTGTGAGGGAAGTAAAAAATGAATGAGTTATGGTTTTGTTGTTTGCCAGAAAAGCTTCAAGATCCATCCTTTCTTCTTTTCTGTTTCCTCCACCAAGGCGCCAATAAAAATGGGTGCTTTAAAAAAAATTTTTTTTAATCATTTTACTCGCACCAGGCATGGTGGCTCAAGCCTGTAATATCAGCACTTTGGGAGGCGGAGGCAAGAGGATTGCCTGAGCTCAGGGGTTTGGGAGCAGCCTGAGCAACATGGTGAGACCTCGTCTCTATAATAAATCAAAAAAATTAGCCAGGCATGGTGGCACATGCCTGTGCTTCCAGCTACTTGGAAGGCTGAGGTGGAAGGATCTTCTGAGTCCAGTAGGTCAAGGCTGCAGTGGCCGTGAGCATGCCATTGCACTCCAGCCAGGGTGACAGTGAGACTCCAACTCAAAGAAAATAAAAAAATCATTTTATTTAAAATCCATTGTAAAAATTTATCCAATACAGAGTCTTATAAGGAAAAATGTGAAAATAACTAGAAATCACTAGTTTCTAAGATTTTGAGGGACACAGAGACATACTCTCACACATATTTTACCCTAAACTATACTTGTATTATGCTATAGATACTGCTTTGAGACTGTGTTTTTCATTGAGCAGTATGCTAAAGATATATTTTCCTGTAAATACAAATCCTTGTCATATAATGGTTGTAGGATGTTCCATTGGATACAGATATGTCTTAGCTTGGAGTGTCATAACAAAAGATCATAGGTTGGGTGACTTAAGCAACACATTTATTTCTCACAGTTTGGGGGCTGGGAAGTCCAAGATCAAGGTGCCAGCTGATTCAGTGACTATGAGAGCTGACTTCCTGGCTTGCAAACCTGCCTTCTTGATATATCCTCACATAGTGGAGAGACATATGGGACTTTTCCTCTCCTTGTAAGGGCACTAATCCCATCATGAAGACTCAATCCTCGTGAATTTATCTAATCTCGATGACTTCCCTAAAATCCCTCCTCCTAATACTATCACTTTGGGGATTAGGGTTTCAACATAAGAATTCTGGGGGAGACACAAATATTCAGTTCATAACATTATACGACTTATCAGTTCCCTATGAAGAACCTTTAGGTGGTTTTCAAATTTTTGCTCCCATATGCAATACAGGGATATATCTTCCTGTGTGTGATATATACACTCTAGTATACATTCCTGTAAGTGGAATTGCTGAGTCAAACAGCAGTGTCAAACAGTATGTACATTTCAAGGTTTAAAGCACATTCCATGTTGTGTATGAGAATGTCTTCTTTCCAAAAACCATACCAACACTGGACATGATAAATCTTTTTAATATTTGATAATAAGTGCCTCATCATTGCTTTTATTTTCATTTCACTAATTTTAATTCTTTAAAATATTTATTGGCAATTTATATATCTCCTGTGATTTCTATATACTGTGTCCCTTTTTTTGTTGAGCTGCCTTTTTCTTATTGACTTTCACAACTCCTTCAACATATTTTTTAACAAATTAAGACTGGATCCTTCTCCAAAATATACACAAAGTACATGTTTTCTGGACTAGTGATACTTGCTCTGTTAATGTTTCGGGAGGAAGCTCATTTAATGTCTCCTCATTTGTGGACCTTGGGTGACGAGAAAGCCCCTTGTGGAAGGGGTGGCTGCCTTCCAGACCAGAGACTGCCCTTGCTGGGCATTCCTCATTAATGTCTCAGCAAGGATCCTATGATCTCTGCCAGTGTTCCGTTTCCCTCTCCTTGGCCTACATCTTTTCCTTAGTGCTGTATAATTTTAAAGAGCTTGCCCTGGGTCAATCATATTAGAAAAGCCGTAAGTAGTACAGAGGAGAAAATTTATAGGCTGGCAACATTTATAATAAAATTTGTCTTTGGCCTTTGCTCAAGAGTGGATTTCATGGTCTATAAACCACAAAGGTATGTGTAGTTGGGGAGGAAAATGTATTATTTAATATAAACCCTGGAAAAATTTTAGGGGAAATTTAGGGAGTCTGTAGGGATGGTGTAGGATAAAAATTTTGTATTTAATTTGGGTTGCATAAAATCTGTTCACTTTAGCCTAAAACTATTCATTATTCTTAAACAGTTTCACTCATTGGCTCCTATGTACTATCGAGGATCTGCTGCAGCTGTTATAGTGTATGATATTACCAAACAGGTAAGAATGTCTCCTTTGGAGGCAACCCCTTTGGGTCCCCTCCCACTGTGGGAGCTTTCCTATCCTCTCAATAAATCCTGCTTTCTCACTTTAAAAAAAAATGTCTCCTTTGGAATTCAGATGCCATTTATGATGATTCGCTGACTTAGAAAGGCTACAGCAGAGACATCCTTGCTTGGGTCTTGCCAGGAGCCTGGCACTGTATTTTACATTTATTTCATCTCTGTGTACCTCATCATTTCAGATATATCTGCTAAATTAAATAAACAACAGTGACCATTAATTCTTAAAATGAATGTTGAGGCAAAAAGTCATGCCTGTCAGTACTCCAGAATGTCAACTTTTTAAGATAAGGAGAATTGTTTTTATTATTATTTCCATGTTCGTTTACTTTAATATTGGTACATATACCATGTTATCACATGGAATGCAAGTTCAGATTAGACAAGAGAACTTCAAAAGTGTAATGAAGCATTCTATAGGATATCAAAGTTTGTATACAACGTCTGGCCACACCAGCTTGCTCACAAATCATTAATCACTTCCATTATAGGTAATTTAATGAGTTTCATGTTTATAACTCTTAGGGAAAAAATAAACATAATGCATTCATTTAAAAAGTCTTCTTAACTTACTTTTGCAGTAGCATCTAAAATACATATTTCTATTTCAAGATGACATTTAAAAATTCTTTCAATATAACAGCAGCAAAAATATAATTCTACAATTATTTAAGAGCTAACCTGGAATTCATAATTAAGTAATTCTCATGTTTACAAATGTGATTCTGAAATAAATAGCTACTGCTATGCAGCTCTGTTATAAGCTTTTTAGGTTTGGTTTAAACACACATGCACACTTACAGTTGAGCAAGCTGTATAAAATTATATTCTACACACTTTTTTGAAAGAGTTTGTGAGCCAACCAGTCCACAAGACAGGCAGAAATTTAAGTCAGCTGGGGCAAATGGGACTCCTGTAACATCCAAAGCATGTGGTATTCAGCAGCAACTGGGAGCACTTCACGGTTGGCTGACTGTCTTCTTGAGAACTAATTTCATCCTGGCAGTTTAAGAAGGTGGACAATTGGGCAACCCTCTTGGGTCCCCTCCCACTGTGGGAGCTTTTCTGTTCTCTCAATAAATCCTGCTTAAAAAAAAAAAAGCTAGACAGTTAAATCCCATCCAGTGCATTTAGGTGATGTGTTTCTTTTGTGTTTGACTCCCCTAGTTCCTTTCTTGCAGGCCGATATTCAAAATACCATGTTATTGTCAGCACCCATTCAAATAATTTATTTTCCTCCTAATCATGCAGCCTCAATAATGAGATGTCTAACTAAACTAAGCCTCTCCAACAAGACCAGAACAGCATCTCTTCTTCTAAGGTTTAGGTTTTGTCCAGAATTCTTGCTATACGGAGTAGCCCCTAGCAACCAGTCACTACTCCCACAACAAAGCCTTGGGCTGCCACGTTCATGTGGATCAGGTGAAGGGACATTTTGGTACTCCTCCTGCTTTTCAATTTGTATAATCCATATGCAACAATTGCTGCAAAACCTGCCATTCCAATGGGGACCAATGGTGCTTTTTTAGCTTTTCCAATAAGTTTGGATCCCTGATCTTTATCATATGTAGAAAGGGAAGCATTTGTATCAGTCGACATAGTGATTGCTTGAAGAATCTTCCAAGAGCAAGGACACCCCTGACAATCCAACCGCCTTCTGATCCCCGCCTGCACACCCCGTCTGGCCCAGGAGAATTATTTTTAAGCCCTGCATGCTCAATAACTATAGAATACTTATTTTCTCTTAGTGTTTCAGTCACACTACATCCTTGAAATACCAAGGAAAACATGTATGTGTTAAATAAATATGCGTGTTTATGTATGTACAAGTATAGTTTTAGTTATCATGTTGCAGCTCTAGGATATCCATCAACAAATAGCCGCAGTGTTTGATGACATTTTTTCCCACTCCTGCAAATTGAATTATTTACTGTTTTCTCTGAAGTGCTGACTCAGCACACAAGACCATTAGTCTAATGACCCATCACAGTTACCTTCCACGAGTTCCTGACCACTTCTACTTAAGTGTGCTGTCGAACTTGACCGGTTTCCTAGAGGACATTTATGAGTGAAGGGCCAAAGGGAAGACAGGATTCTAAATATATGTATTTCTTTCCTGATGCAAGCATGCACATTCGCCCAGTCCTGTTATAGCATTTAAAATTAAAATAAGGGCCGGGCTCGGTGGCTCAGCCTGTAATCCCAGTGCTTTGGGAGGCCGAGGTGAGTGAATTGCCTGAGCCCGTGGGTTCGAGACCCGGCTGGGCAACTTGACGAGACCTCATCTCTACAATAAATCAAAAAAATTAGCTGGGCATGGTAGTACGTGCCTGTAATTCCAGCTGAGTAGCAGAAGGATCACCAGAGTCCAGTGGGTCGATGCTGCGGTGGCCAGGAGCATGCCACTGTACTCCAGTCTGGGCGACGGAGTGAGACTCCAACTCAAAAAATAATAATAAAATAAAATTAAAATAAGTTAGGCTGTCATCTTAAATTAATGCTATTTAGAGGAGGGAAATTACTAATATGATTTTCTTCACTTGATCAAGCTTTAATTTTAGAAAAGAAACCTTTGATATGGGCTGTTTATGTATAAATTAGCTAATGCTAACTTTTCTGCCTAGACAGGGAAGCATGTTCATTTATGGGAGTCTCCTAAAAATATTTTTCTCCATTAAATAATACTGGGTTTATACTTCTACTTGGTTGAAATATTATCTTGAGAGGTGTTTCCAATGATTCATGTACACTTTGGGTTTAGGATTCATTTCATACCTTGAAGAAATGGGTCAAAGAACTGAAAGAACATGGTCCAGAAAACATTGTCATGGCCATTGCTGGAAACAAATGTGATCTCTCGGATATTAGGTAAGATGCGTCTAATGATTTTTTGAGTAGTTCATATCCTCTATACCTGAATGTCTGTGGTAAAAAGGTATTATGCCTTTGTTGTTATGTCTGTTTTCAGTGTAATTAATAAATGGCCATTCACTTGCAGTAGTCAATGTGGTACTTATTCAACTGGAGTAGAATTAAGAGAAATAATAGGGATATGCAAATTTGATGGACCATACAGTGATGAGTATTAAAATCAAATCCCTATACCCAGCACAGTTACATCCCCGACTCTGCATGTCTTTGGGCTTGATTGTTTTATTATTTTTATTGTTACCTTTCCCATTATTATTGTCATTATTACTACTAGCATCATTTTAGTAATACTTTCATATGGTCATGGCCTTTAGAATTCTTTTTTTTTATTTTATTTTTTATTTTTATGTTTTTTGAGTTGGAGTCTTACTCTGTCGCCCAGACTGGAGTGCAGTGGCCGCTCCCACTGCTGGACTCTGGCGATCCTTCCGCCTCAGCCTTCCAAGTAGCTGGAACTACAGGTGCGCGCTACCACACCCGGCTGATTTTTTGATTTATTGTAGAGATGAGGTCTCGCCAAGTTGCCCAGGCAGGTCTCGAACCCGCGGGCTCAGGCAGTCCACTCACCTCAGCCTCCCAAAGGCACAGGATTACAGGCTGAGCCACCGAGCCTGGCTTAGAATTCTTAATATTTTCCACAGCAAACCTGTTTGTTTTAGTTCTAGTCTTTATCTTAAGGACATAGTCAAGTGTGCAATATTATTGTTTTGTTTTAAGATCTGAATATGCCACATTTTATATGAACTCTTTGTCCCCAGTGACAGTGGATTGTTGAGCTTTCTCTACCTAGAAAGAGGTTGATAGGGACCCAGTCCACATGGATTAGAGATTTGATGATAGTTTTATCTAGTCTGGTAATCTTACTATGTTACTAAATAACTAAGTTAAAAAGGAAAGAGTGAATTTGCATTAATTCCATTCCTTTGGTTAGTTTAATTCTCTGGAATTCTAGTTGCTGATTTTTATAAAGACAACTACATCATGCTTCTGGTTTTGCTAATCCAAATATGATTAAAGCAAATTTAAATAAACAATGAAAATGGATCTTGCAAAAGCTCTTAACATGGCATTTAACAAATTGCTCTGTTTCTTTGGGATTTCAAAAGCTTTATATCACATTGCATCTGGTTGGTTTATAATAGCAGCCATAAACACCGCTTAATCATTTGTTTTTCTAGGGTCTGGGCAAATCTTTAAACTCCCCAGACTTAGTTCAGATATCTGCCTTCTTTACTGTAATTCTCAATTAGCTTGCTCATATAGCATTCCCAGCAGAATTGCATTAACCTTTGTCATGGGAAGGGCATGGTGGTGGGTAGAGGTCTTTGCTGAGTGAAGGCGCTCTCTCTCACACCCATGCATTGTGGGGATGCTGATAGACTAAAATTTAAGCAGAAAACAATTTAAACTTGAATGGTATAAGTTAGAACTTTCATTTCATGTAACTGAAGCCTAATTGAATTTCATCTCAGGAGAAAGGAGAATTTATTGGAAGGTCCTGGGATCCACTTGGTAAAAACAGGTCTGCCTTTAGCTCTGCTATTAGACATGTTCCAGCATTAGTCTCTGGAGAGTTCTTTGCTGGGCATTCTGTCTGTTTCAAGTCTAAAATGCCATGGAAGAGTTTTCCCCACATCATGACCAAGCACCTATGGCCAAGAGGGGTCTTGTGTAGTTCAGCATGATATTTCCCAGTATTATCATGAGAATGAGAGGGTGGGTGGTCTTAAAGAAGGGCAATTTCCAGAAAGTGTAGCCCGGCCAGACAAAACATCTGTGACATGTTGACTTGTCTATCAGCAGCACCTAAAGACATGCTTTGTCTCCATATAGAATTCACCTTTTATACACGGGTACAACCTTTTCCTCAGCAGGCATTCTGATTTGTACCCAGCTGATTCCTATATATGCAGTTTTCAAAATAATGTAGCTAGCACAAGCCATTCATCTCACGACCATAAAGTCACCTGAGTCTCTCTGTTCCCAGTGGAAGATGTCTGGCTCTCTGGTGACATCATGGGGCTCCTGTCCCATGAGCCCATGCTCTTTGGGTAATATCTTTTCTCCTCCAGTTTGACCTCAGTGAAGTCTGGATGTAACTTCTTAAGATCCTGCAGTTGTGTTTCATAGTGTGGGATATATATCTTTTGTTATACAAAAATTATTCTGGATGGTTCTTGTTATTGAATCAAGCAACACAGAAATGACTGCCTTCAAACATCTGATTATGTCAATGAGAAAGACTAATTTGATGCTAATAAATTTTGAATTTTAAAGATTTATTATATTCTACTGAGATAATTTATAACCCATGACATTCACCTGTTTTAGCATTCGTAACAATTTGATGAATTTTAGTGTTTTTATAGAGTTGAGCAATCATCGTCACATCTAATTTTAGAACATTTCCATCACCCAGCAAAGAACATCATGCCCATTTACGTAACTCTCAGTTTCTACCTTCTTCCATCCCCTGGCAACCACTAATCTTTTTGTCCCTGTAAATTTGCTTTTTCTGGACATTTGATATAAATGGAATCATACAGTATGTGGTCTTTTGTGACTGACTTTTTTCACTTAGCGTAATTTTTTTTTTTTTGAGTTGGAGTCTCACTCTGTCGCCCAGACTGGAGTGCAGTGGCCACTCCCGGTTGCCGCAGCCTCGACCTGCTGGGCTCTGGTGATCCTTCCGCCTCAGCCTTCCGAGTAGCTGGAACTACAGGCACGCACTACCATACCCGGCTAATTTTTTGATTTATTGTAGAGATGAGGTCTCGCCAAGTTGCCCAGGCAGGTCGCAAACCCGCGGGCTCAGGCAATTCACTCACCTTGGCCTCCCAAGGCGCGGGATTACAGGCTGAGCCATCGAGCCCTGCAGCGTAATGTTTTTAAGGTTCATCTGTGTTATAGCAGGTACCAACGCTTCGCTCATTTTCAATGCTTGTGTAATGCTTTGTTATATGAATGTATATCACATTTATTTATTTACCAGTTGGTATTTGAGTTGTTTCTACTTTTTGCTGTTATGAAAAATGCTATTGTGAACAGTCATGTACAAATTTCGTATGGATGTATGTTTTCATCTCTCTTGAATATGTACCTAGGAGTGGAATTTCTGGGTCATACAATAACTCTGTGTTTAACATATGGTTAACTCTGTGTTTAACAAATTGAGGAATGCAAACAATCTTCCAAAATAACTATACCACCTCCACATCCTCACCAACACTTGTTATTATCTGTCTTTTGTAGTATAACCAGCCATCCTAGTGGGTATGAAGTTGTATCATTATGGTTTTGGCATACATTTTCTTAATTAATGATGACATTAAATATCATTTCATATGTTTGTTTGAGTTGGAGTCTCACTCTGTCACCCAGGCTGGAGGGCAGTGGTGTGTTCACGGCCACCACCACCTCAACCTGCTGGGCTCCAGCGATCTTTCTGCTTCAGCCTTCCAAGTAACTGGAAGCACCATGCCTGGCTAATTTTTTGATTTATTGTAGAGACAGGGTCTCGCCATGTTACTCAGGTTGATCTCGAACCCCTGAGCTCAGGCAATCCTCTCGCCTCTGCCTCCCAAAGTGCTGGGATTACAGGCTTGAGCCACCACGCCCGGGCTTTTCATATGTTTATTGTCTATTTGTATATCTTCTTTAGAGAAATGTCCCTTCAAATCTTTTGCCCAATTTTTTAATTAGATTCACTTTTTTTTTTTTTTTTGGAGTCAGGTCTCACCCTGTTACCTAGGCTGGAGTGCAGTGGCATGATCACAACAATCATGACTGACTATAGGCAAACACCACCACGCCCAGCTAATTTTTTGATTTTTTTGTAGAGACAAAATCTTGCTATATTTCCCAGACTGGTCTCCAACTCCTGGGCTCAAGCAATCTGCCCTTCTCGGCCTCCCTAAGTGCTAGAATTACAGGTGTGTGACATCGAGCTTAGGCTTGTTTGTCTTTCTTCTTCATATCTTCTGAATACAAGTCCTTTAATGAATATATGAATTGCAAATACTTCCTCCCATTCTGTCGGTAGTCTCTTCACAATCTTTACTCTTTTTCTTTTTTTTTTGAGTCAGACTGTCACTCTATTGCTCAGGCTGGAGTGCTCGTGGTCACCACAGCCTCAACCTGCTAGGCTTAGGTAGTTCGTTGGCCTCAGCCTTCCAAGTAGCTGGAACCACAGGCATGCGCCACCATGCCCAGCTAAGTTTTTTTTTTTTTTTAATTTATTGTAGAGACGAAGTCTTGCCATGTTGCTCAGGCTGATCTCGAACTTCTGAGCTCAGGTAATCCTCTTACCTTCACCTCCCAAAGTGCTGGGATTATAGGTGTGAGCCACCGCACCCAGCCTGCTCTGTCTTCTGAAGTGCAAAAGTTTATGTCCCGTTTATTATGTTTTCCTTTTATTTCTCAGGCCCAAGTTTGGCCTAATTAAAAGTCACAATATTTACTCTTCTTCTTCTTTTTTTTTTTTTTTGATCTGGAGTCTCACTCTGTTGCCCAGGCTGGAGTGCAGTGGCACACTCATAGCCACCCCACCGTAACCTCGACCTGCTGGACTCAGGTGATCCTTCCGCCTCAGCCTTCCAAGTAGCTGGAACTACAGGCGCGTGCTACCATGCCCAGCTAATTTTTTGATTTATTGTAGAGACGAGGTCTCGTCATGTTGCCCAGAGTGGACTCGAACCCCCGGCCTCAGGCAATCCACTCACCTTGGCTTCCAAAGTGCTGGGATGACAGCCTGAGCCACCGTACCCAGCCAGTCAACTAATTTTTGACAGAAATACCCCCAGAGATTCAATAGGAAAGAAATCATTGTTTCAACAAATGGTGCTGGGCCAATTAGATATCCACATGTAAAAAGATGAATTTGTACCCCTATCTCACATCATGTACAAAAATTAATTCAAAATGGATGACAGACCTAAATGTAAGCACTAAAGCAATAAAACTCTTTTTAAAAAATAAATAAGAAGCTGGGCTTGGTGGCTCAGCCTGTAATCCCGCGCCTTTGGGAGGCTGAGGTGAGTGGATTCCTGAGCCCGTGAGTTCGAGACCTGCCTGGGCAGCGAGACCTCATCTCTACAATAAATAAAAAAATCAGACGGGCGTGGTAGCGCATGCCTGTAATTCTGGCTACTTGGAAGGCTGAGGCGGAAGGATCGCCTGAGCCCAGCAGGTCGAGGCTGCGGCGGCCGGAAGCGGCCACTACACTTCAGTCTGGGCGACAGAGTGAGACTCCAACTCAAAAGAAAATAAATAAATAAGAGTAAAAGTCTGGGCATAGTGGCTCACGTCTGTAATCTCAGCACTTTGGTAGGCCGAGGTGAGAGAATTACCTGGGACCACTGGTTCAGCGTCAGCCTGGGAAACATGGCAAGACCTCATCTCTAAAATAAATGTTAAAAAATTAGCTGGGAGTAGTGGTGCCCAGCTAATTTTTTTGATTTATTGTCGAGATGAGGTCTCCCCAATTGCCCGGGCTGGTCTCGAATCCACGAGCTCAGGCAATCCACTTTCCTCGGCCTCCCGAAAGGCTGGGATGACAGGCTGAGCCACTGAGGCCGGCCAGCAACTGGAATTGATCTGTAGTTTCCTTTTTTTGTGATGTCTGTCTGGCATTGGTATCAGGGCTTTAATGACCTTGTAGAATGAATTGGTAAGTGTTCTCTCCTTTTCTATTTCTAGAATTTTGTAAAGGATTAGTGTTAATTCTTCTTTAAGTGTTATCTGATTTGCAGTGTAGTTCATAGTTTTTTCTTATAATCCTTTTTTTCTTAAAGCCATGACAGATTACATACTCCTCTTAATGTAAGTAAACTCAGTAGTGATGTCTCCTCTTTCATTTCAAATTTTAGAAATTTGAGTCTTTTTCTTTTTTCTCATTTAGTCTTGCTGAAAGTTTGTCAAATTTATTGACTTTTTCCAACAACCAGTGGGTTTTTTTAACT
This sequence comes from Carlito syrichta, assembly GCF_000164805.1. Classification (NCBI taxonomy): domain Eukaryota; kingdom Metazoa; phylum Chordata; class Mammalia; order Primates; family Tarsiidae; genus Carlito; species Carlito syrichta. The sequence continues at coordinate 262,745 of NW_007216406.1, forward strand.
TTAAATTTAAATTTTAGCTGGGCTCGGTGGCTCAGCCTATAATCCTGCGCCTTTGGAAGGCTGAGGTGAGTGGATTGCCTGAGCCCGCGGGTTCGAGACCCGCCTGGGCAGCAAGACCTCATCTCTACAATAAATCAAAAAATCAGCTGGGCATGGTAGTGTATGCCTGTAATTCCGGCTACTTGGAAGGCTGAGGCGGAAGGATCGCCGGAGCCTAGCAGGTGGAGGCTGCGGTGGCCGGGAGCGGCCTCTGCACTCCAGTCTGGGCGACAGAGTGAGACTCCAACTAAAAAAGAAAAAAAAAATTTTAATTTTAAAGATACGGAGTACAATTCAGGATTAGGTATACAAGTGGTCATTGTATAGGTAAAGTTTGGGTTTCCCTTTGGTCCCGACTTTGCCTGGTTTTAGATCAGGTACCCTTTTTGATGTTGTGTCCCCTCTCCCAGCAGTATCCCACTACTGCCAATTCCTTTCTTATAGTATTATGGTAAATGTTCAGGATCTGCTTGTGACTGAGAACATGTGGTACTCTGCCCTTTGTTTCTGTGATAGATCACTGAGTATGATAGACTATAAATATATCCAAGTTGCTGCGAAGTCTGTATGTTTGTCCTTGTTTATTGTCGTGTAATAACATGACGTTGTGTATATATACCACTTTTTTTTTTATCCAGTCCAGTTTCAGTGGGCAGCACAGTCGGTTCCATGTTTTTCCTACTGTGAATAGAGCTGCAGTAAACATGCATGTGCAGGTATCTTTTTTGTAGAGTGATTTGAGTTCCTCTGGGTATATTTCCAGTAGGGAGATTGTTGGGTCATATGGAAGGTCAATGTCTAGTTCATTTAGGAATCGCCACAAGGTTTTCCAAAGAGGTTTACACTAGTTTGCATTCCACAAGCAGTGTAGAAGCATTCCTTTTCTCCATCTTTGCCAGCATCTGTATTACGACCAATGTTTTTTGTGGTTGATTTCTTTCCATTGTTTTTCTGTTGTGTTTATTTCCTCTCTAATTGTTATTCTTTTCTCTTTTTTTTTGAGTTGGAGTCTCACTGTCGCCCAGATTGGAGTGCAGTGGCCACTCCCGGCCACCGCAGCCTCGACCTGCTGAGCTCTGGCGATCCTTCCGCCTCAGCCTTCCAAGTAGCTGGAACTACAGGCGCATGCTACCATGCCTGGCTAATTTTTTTGATTTATTGTAGAGATGAGGGCTCGCCTGCCCAGGCGGGTCTCGAACCAGCAGGCTCAGGCAATCCACTCACCTCAGCCTTCCAAAGGCGTGGGATTACAGGCTGAGCCACCAAGACCGACTTTGTTATTATTTTCTTCTATCTGTTTACTTTGGATTTGCTTTGCTTCTCGTTTTCCAGTTGTCTAAGGTGGAAGGTTAGCATATTTATTTTAAATATTTTTTAATGTAGGTATTTACAGTTACAAATTTTCTTCTAAGGATTACTTTAGCTGCATCTCATAGGTTTTGGTATATTGGGTTTTTGTGGTTGTTGTTGTTGTTTGAATAGGGGTCTTACTCTGTCACCAGAGCTGGAATGCAGTGGCATGATCATGCCTCATGCAGCCTCAGTCTCCTGGGCTCAGGTGATCCTTCTGCCTCAGCCTTCCAAGTAACTGGGACTACAAGCATGTGCCACTACACTTGGCTATTTAAAAAATTTTTTTGTAGAGACAAGGTCTCACTGTATTGCCAAGGACGGACTTGAACTCCTGGGTTTGAGCAATCCTCCCACCTCAGTTTCCCAAAGTGGTGGGATTATAGGCGTGAGCCACTGTACCCAAACAGTATGTTTTTCAAATCAACGAAAAGGATTTTCTAGTTTGTGTTCTAACCTGTTGTTCATTTAGTAGTGTATTATTTGGTTTCCACGTATTTGTAAAATTCAGAAACTTTGTTGATGATTTCTAATTTAATTTCATTATAATCTGAAACATACTTTTTATGATTTTGATTATTTTACATTTATTGAGGTTTGTTTTATGGCTCAGCATATGGTCTGTCTTTAAGAATGTTCCATGTGAACCTGATGTTACTAAGTTTTTAGCACATATTTTTATACTTGCTATTTTCACTTAGAGAGAGACAGGGACAGAAAACCTAAGGCTGAGGGCTGTCTGCAGACAGCTGTATTTAGCTAGAATTTAATTATATTTTATCTTTATTGTATTTATTTTTTAGGGTCACATTCTTTTTATGATAGTTGATACTGGTGTTCCATTTATATCAGCTATATAAAATCCTTGTTGAAAAGTTGATTTCTGCACATGATATGTTTACCAACATAGAAAATCCTAAGGAATATCACACACACACACACACACACACACACACACACACACACACACACACACAACTTCTAAAAATAGTAACTAGGTTCAGCAAAGTCATAGGATACAAAACCAACACAGGAAAGTCAACCACATTTCTGTATACTAACAATAAATATGCAGACACTGAAATTTAAAACAATACTCTTTACAATTGCTTCAAAGAAAACGACATACTTAGGTACGTACTTAACACAACATTTATAGGCTCTGTATGCCGAAAAGTACAAAATTCTTATGAAAGAAATCAAACAGGACTTAAATAAATGGAGAGACATGTTATGTTCATGAATTGAAAGTCTTAATATAGTAAAGATGTCCATTCTCTTCAAATTGAGCTATAGATTTAAATGCAATTTCTGTCAAAATCTTAGCAGGGCTTTTTTGTAAACATAAATGAGCCTATTATAAAAATTCATATGGAAAGTCACAGGCACTAAAAGCTAAAACAGTATTGGCAAAGAAGACTATAAGGGAAAGAATCATTCTATCCTATATTAAGGCTTAATATTTACCTATAGCAGTCAAGACAGTATGATATTGGCAGTGGGATGGACACATAGCATAGATCAACGGAATAGAGAACTCAGAAATGAATCCACACAAGTATGCTCAACTGTTTTTTTTTTTTTTTTTTTTTGAGTTGGAGTCTCACTCTGTCGCCCAGGCTGGAGTGCAGTGGCACTCTCCTGGCCACCACAGCCTCGACCTGCTGGGCTCCGGCAATCCTTCCACCTCAGCCTTCCAAGTAGCCAAAAGTACAGGCACGTGCTACCATGCCCAGCTAATTTTTTGATTTATTGTAGAGACGAGGTCTCACCATGTTGCTCAGGCTGATCTTAGACCCGCGGGCTTAGGCAATACTCACACCTCGGCCTCCCAAAGGGCTGGGATTATAGGCTCGAGCCACCGCATCCAGCCTCAACTGATTTTTGACAAAGATGCAAAAGCAGTTTAACTAAGAATCAATTCAGTGGGTAACCTTTTCAAGACATGGAGTCATTACACATTCATAGGCAAAACAAAAACAAAAGCAAACTTTAACCTTATATATAATTAATCTAAAATGAATCATAGACTTTAATGTAAAATGCAAAACTATAAAACTTTTAGAAAAACTCCTCTGTAGACTATATAAAGAACTCTCAAAACTCACTTGTTAAAAAAAACCCAATTTGAAAGAGAACAAAAAGACACGAACAGACGTTTCACCCAAGAGAATACAAAAATGGTGAGCAAGGACTTGAAAAGATGTTCAACATTACTATCAGGCCTACCAGCATGGCTAAAATAGAAAGCAGTGACACCTAATACTGGTGAGGATATGAAAAAACGGAGTCATTCATACAGTGCTGGTGTGAATGAAAAATGGCACAGCCACTCTCGAAAGCAGTTTTGTATAAAACTTACCATGCAATTGCCATATGGCCTGGCAGTCACACTCTTGGGCATTTATCCCAGAAAACCTGCACATGAATATTCATAGGCACATTAGTTGTCATAGCCCCAAACTGGAATTAGCCCAGGTGTCCTTCACCTTGTGAGTGGTTAAACAAACTGGTGCATCCATACCATGGGCCACAAGGAAACAAATTGCTGATACATGCAACTTGGGTGAGTTTTCAGGGAAATTATGCAGAGTGAATGAAGCCAATCCTAAAGATTTCATGGTGTATAATCCCATTATGTAACATTTTTGAAATAAAAACATTTTATTTTATTTTATTTATTTCTGAGTTGGAATCTCACTTTACTGCCCAGGCTGGAGTGCAGTGGCATGATCATAGCTCACTGCAGCCTCAACTTCCTGCACTCAGGCAGTCCTTCTACCTCAACCTTCTGAGTAGTTGGGACCACAAGCACACGTCACCATACCAGGCTAATTTTTTTTCAATTTTTTTGTAAAGATGAGGTCTCACTATATTGCCCAGGCTGGTCTCAAACTTGTGGGCTCAGGTAATCCTCCCACCTCAGCCTCCCAGAGTGCTAGGATTACAGGCATGAACCACTACGCCCAGCCTGAAATGAAAACATTTTAGAAATAGAGGCTAGGGTGGACGTGGTGGCTCAAGCCTGTAATCCCAGCACTTTGGGAGGCCGATGTGAGGTGATTACCTGAGCCCACGGGTTCAAGACCAGCCTGGGCTACTTGGCGAGACCTCGTCTCTACAATAAAATAAAAAAATTAGCCAGATGTAGTGGCGCATGTCTGTAGTCCAGCTACTTGGAAGGCTGAGGCAGAAGGAACACCTGATCCCAGCAAGTCGACGCTGGGATGGCAGTGAGTGTGCCACTGCACTCCAGCCTGAGCGACAGAGTGAGACTCCAACTCAAAAAAACAAAAAAGGAATAGAGGCTAGATTAGTGGTTGCCAGGGGTTATGGTTAGGGATAATAGGATTGGAGAGGAAGGGAAAAATGGGTGTGGATGTAAACGGGCAATATACAGGATCCTTGTGCCATGAGGACTGCTCAGTATCTTGTCTGCAGGAGTGAGCACACGAACCTACACAGGTGGAAAATCGTTTAAAACTTAATACAAACATACACAGACACAAGTGCATACAAGTAAAACTGGGGAAATCTGAAGAAGATGGAACATAACACGTCAATATCCTGATTGTGATACAAAACTATAGTTTTGCAAAATGTGACCATTTGGGGAAACTGGGAAGTGTCAATAAATCTCTTGGCATTTTCTGTCAGAACTACGTGTGCATCTATAATTATCACAATAAAAAATTAAATTAACAAGTTGATTTAGGTAAAAATAAATATCAGAGCAGTGGTCTGTGTGTACAGATCTATAGATGCATATGGCAGACATCGTAAAGGAGAATGCGTTTGACTGAAGTTTCACAAACACAGTGGACCAAATAATTAATTTAACCATCTCCCGTACACCCAACATCCAAAAGAAAAGCAGGGTAACTCTATCAGAAACTTCAGTTTGGGAAAAGGGAAAGGATATTCTGAAGTGTGGGTCCCTGCCCTGGGTATATATGTTTCCGTGAGATGGGAATAGTATATGATAGGACCTGTGAACCTAAGGTCATCAGCTTGTCGACACCTTTCCATGACTGGGAATCATGTTCTTGGTCAGCCAATCTGCCTGCTCCAGATTCTGCCTGCCGATACGATTTTTCTAGGGAGTTAGCCAAATCTCTAAATCCCAGACCTTATTCAGAGCTTGACCTTCTTTTACTCTAATCCCAAAATACTTTGCTCTCCTGTAATTCCCAGAAGACTATATTTGATTTTTTCATTGGGGGTTGTCGTGAGACAGCAATGTAGGTGTGTGTGTGTGTGTGTGTGTGTGTGTGTGTGTGTGTGTGTAGGTGGAACCCATCATCCTTGGTTGTGTAAGCTTGTCAGTCTTTATGAGGAGCTCTGCCTGTCATAGCTGGAGCGTGTGCTAGAATAGAAGAGGAATGACCCCTTCTGATTTGGCTCAGCCCATTCACAGCACCTAAGTGCAGAAGTGCAGAGATGCCCGTTCATCGGCCAGCGTGTTCCACACGTTTCACATGTGTTCCAGCAGGTAGTATGGAAGTCTGCCTGACTGACTCCCCAGAGTAGGAGGCATTCCGAGGCATCTTGTCAGGTACGTTCAGGACTGCTAGTTTGGATTTTTTTTTTGCAGGCTCGCAATCTTAGAGATGTTCTTATCTTGAACAACTCTAAACAAAATCTCCCTCTGCCTCAATCATTGTGAAATTGGAGTAACATGTAGTCTCTCTGAATTCGAAGCATGAAAGCCAAGCGCAGGGTGAGATGACTGTCCTGGGCCAGCACAGAGTAGACTGCCCGTCCCCTCCTTCTCTGCTGCTCTTTTTCCCCCCTCGTGGGGACACCTCGGAAGGAAGGTCTGGTCACAGCTTCTAGCAGTGGGCAGCATGCAGTTCCTGACATGCCCTGTTACTCTCTTCTCCCCACCAGCTGCTGATGCTGGGGTTAGGATTGCAAAGTTGGGGATGTTTAGAGGACATACAGGGTAGAGACAAAACAAGGGGAAGCTCGAAGGAACTGAGCATGTAGGGCCTGGGGTATCTATCAGCTGACATGTCTGGTCAAGGTGGTAGGTGACAGTAGCATACGTGCTGCACTTCTGAACCGAGTTTCTGAAGAAGTAACACATGATATGGGGCTGATTCAAGGTTTTGGGGTCATAGGAGGGCTGCTTGTCCTGATATTGTCTAGATAGAAAAGAAACCTTCAGAAATTCTAGGGAGTACAACAAGAGACCACTTGGCCTTGTCTGGCTTCTGGCAAAAAAAGTTGGGGATAATTGAGACTTGAAAAGAAAAAAAGAAAGGTTGTAACCTTGTCTTAGCAGTTTATAAAAGTTCCAGGAACTGAATAATACATAGGGCACTTGTTAAAATTTCCAGTTCCAGGAAACGGTGCTACAGATTCTGATTCAACAGAAAGAGGGAGGTGGGGATATATGCATTTTTTAAAGTGATTCTTTTACAAGTGGTCCAAGGGTTATCTTGGACAAGCATTGCCTTCGGTGATTGGAGTTTATGGTAAAGAAGAATGAGGACGTTCTGGAATCTGTCCTGTCATCTGTCCAGGTCTCTGACTGCAGGCTATACCTGCCTGGACCTCTCTCTCGCCCTTCATGCCTCCTGGCGTGAGAATGTAAGTAGTGACTCGTCATCTCTCGGAATCCAAAAGTAGCATCCCTGACCCACTGGTTCCTTCTCATTCCTTCAGGAGCAGTTCCAGGTGATGCTCCTTTGCATCTCACAGCGACAATCGTCAGGAGAAGAGTTGTGATTAGTTGGTTTCTCTTCATTCCCTTTCAGCCAGCGTCTTGTATCCAGCCACCTTCTGGATGCTTTGACTTCCTTATATCCAGTCTATGCTGGTGCCTTTGTCTTGGGCACAGGATTAGGGTCCCCTGGCTGTGGCACTTTCATAAGAGGGGCTGCAGGTATCTAAGGAACCATCTGCTTTCTTCGGCTGGGGGGCCAGGATCCTCCAGTGTCATGGTTAGAGGAAGAAGAGGATGTCCTATCCCACCTCTGACCCTTAAGCCAGATTCACTCCCTCACATTTCCTCTGACAAGTACAGCCTGCCTTGCAAGCAAACCTTGACCTATAGCCCCTGTAATAAGTAATTTATTGGGGGAAATGACTCCATCCCGTCCTTTCCCCATAGCAGTTCCAATTCTGCATTTCCTTTGCTTAATCTTGTTTTCCTGATTTTGAACTCAAGACTCTACCCAAATCCCCTTTGACCCTTCCAAATTCGGAACTCTTCCTGTTTCTTGATCATTTGGACATTGACCTTCATCTCATGGACTGTAGCTTGAACTGCCCTTCAAGCTTAGGGCTCTCTTGTTGGCATTTCCTTGAAACTCCACCCCCACGGCCATTTTAGGTCTGTGAATGAGTCAGTAAGGTTACAGGAGGGATCATGAAGTGCTGACGGTAGCGGGACCCTCAGACCTACTTCATTTTATCTTACAAGTGGTAGGAGTGGGAAGTTGTCCCCCAACAGTGACAATGGGGAACCTTCTTCTCAGCATGGTGGGTAATGTCCTTGAGGTGGCTTTGCTGCCACTGGCCTCCTCTGCCCAAGATTCCTCCCCCTACCCCAGGTACATCCCAGGAGATACTCAGGGAGTATTTGCGTGCGCTCTCTCCTCTTCTGAGGAATAGAATCATGGTTTCTAAGATTTTATATAAACACTCTGGTGCCTGTTAGAGAAACATTGAGACATTGGTGGGGCTGCTGCCTGGTAGTTGATAATTCTTCCCTAAGTAGAGATTGTGCATTAAGAAAAAGGACATCTGGGGGTAAGTGAAAATAGGGTAGGATTGAAGGAAAGAAATCCGTCCTGTCAGTTCTCAGTCGTTCCATGAGCAAATACATTTGGTGATTCTTACGTGTGTGGCAAAGTATTGAGAGAAGTACAGAAAAAGAAACAGATATTTTCCTTAAGTTATTAACGTCTATTTAGGGAGCCAGGAGTGGGCATGGGAAATACCTAACCAGCAGTGCAAGACTCTGTGTAATAAGCTTCCAGTTGGCATTGTGCAGTACAGAAAGGACAAGGGAATTCAGGAAAGGGGAAGTTCAGAGTCATCCAGCGCAGGCGTGTGGTGACCAGTTAAGAAGGAGTTGACCTGGGCAACTTGGTGAGACCTCATCTCTACAATAAATCAAAAAATTAGCCAGGCATGGTAGTGCGCGCCTGTAGTTCCAGCTACTCGGAAGGCTGAGGTGGAAGGATCGCCGGAGCCCAGCAGGTCGAGGCTGCAGTGGCCAGGAGCGGCCACTGCACTCCAGTCTGGGCAACAGAGTGAGACTCCAACTCAAAAAACAAAAAAAAACAAAAAAAGAAAAAAGGAGAGGAGGAAATTCTGGGAGGGGGAAGATCAGGGACAAAGGCCCAGAGAGAGGAGTGTGCTTGGCAGTGTTGTGGGGGAGGAGTCATCCAGAATATCTCCCTAACAATTTGCCCCAGGGAATGGTGGGATCATAAAAAGATAGTCTGAGACTTAAAAACCTGCAGAGTGGTTTGGGCTTGATGTGCTAGCCAGGATGGCTCCTGCCTCCTGCTTCTCTTCTCTCATGCCTGTGGCATCCATTGCTAGTCAGTCAGGGCATTGCTTTCTCCTGAGCCTGTTGTGTCCTCAGGCTCCTTAATGAGATGCCTCAGGTAGTCACTACCAGTAAAGAGATGAAACCTGTTTGCTATCCTCGAGGTAGGCTGTGGCAACCACTCTGGACTCTTGAGTGAGTACATGATTCATGCCATTTCCCGTATGGTCTGGAGCTGGAAACTAGGGCGGGCCCATCCTTTCGGCATCTCCTCCAGTTGCTTGGCATTTTTGGATAAAGATGTGATTTTTAGCAGATTAAAAATATATTTGGAAATTTTTTTTACTAAGGATATGTAAATTAAATTGTTTTCATTTCTTACATGTGACTCCAAAACTCATTCCAGTCTTGATAGTTGAGCCACAAATGGGTATGAGAGTGACTCAGAAATTATATAAACGAAATAACCGAATTTGAGATGCTGGCAAATAAAAAATCCAATTTATTCCAAATACTGACAGCACAAAGGCCAGTGAACATCAAGGGCCACCAAAGGCCTGGAGACACCGTGGCAAGTATTAAACGCATGCAACATTTTCCTTACCTGAGCTGATGAGGAAGAACAGAGTCTGTGAGGTTAAAATGTATTTGTTCTCTGCGCTGTGCCTGCCCATGTTCTGCTTTCTGCTGATACTGTGTGGGTGGCCAAGGCTGCGTCCACACTGTTATCTCAGCAGAAGGGAGGGAGCGGAAGACTAAGCTCCCCGGAGAGCTCAGCAAAGGCAGAATATATGATACATGGAGATTTTAAAGAATAACATGGTGATAAAATGAGCAGCCATGTAATTGTGCCAAGGAACCTCAGTTGCCAACTTCATCCCCTTCTCTCCACCCTGAAGTCACCACTCTTCTGACTCTTGTGATCAACGTTTCTTTGTTTTTGTTAGACTTGACACCCATGTTTGCATTTTCAGAACAGTAAATCGTTGGCATTTGCCTGTTTTTGAATTTTATATAAGTGGAATAATACTGTCTATGTTATGTGCTGACATGTTTCTCATACTCAGGCAATAAGTAGAACAAATATATTTTAACCTCACAGACTCTAGTTGGGATACTTTTGTTGTTGGATACTGTTCTGTTTGATGAATGTAATGAACTGTATTTACAAATTCTACTGTTGATAGGGCTATTTCTGGCGTGGCATTATTATTAACATTGCTTCTTGAACATTCTATACATATCTCATAGTGCGTTTCTCTAAATAGGAGTACGTAAGTGTTTAATTGAGTTATATGGTATGCACATACTGTCTTACTAGGTAATGCCAGTGCTTTTCAAAGTGGGTACCAGTGGGATGTGATTTCTGTTGTTCTGTATCTTTGCCAAGTCTTAGGATTGTAACTTTAGGGTATATAGTGATACCTGACAGTGATTTCTTTCTTTTTTTTTTTTTTTTGAGTTGGAGTGTTATCAGTCTCAACTCCGTCTCCCCTGACACTTGAAATTGGGGGTTTATAAAGTGAGGGAAAGAATGTAAAATAGCAATTAGGGAGGGGCGAGGAAGCAATCATGTCGAGCAAGGGGTCTGGCGTCTCATTGTCTGGATACAATGTTCTGGTGAGGTTCAGGCCTTTGCCTGAGAGTCAGCCTTCTGAGGAAGGAACTCAGATAAGGCAAATCTAAATTTTAAAACCAGGAGGGTCAATTTCTGTGTTTATTCAAAAGACCCATAAATGTCCGTTTTATGGGGAAATTGGGCCGGTTTCACCACTGACCTGCAATACAATCTCAGTTATGTAACATGTGACACATGGGTATGGGTCTGTTTCTGGGGCTCCCTATTCTGTTCCATTGGCTTACTTCTCATTATACCCATCCTATGCTGACTTAATTATTACAACTTTTTCATAAGTCTTGATAAATGATCTGGACTTATGACATGGTCTGGAGTCTTTCAGCAGTATTTGTTGGCCCAGAAAAGATTTTATGAGAGCGTATAGTGTGGATGTGGGATGTGTTATGGTCTGGTGAAGATTGGGTTTATTTTATATTTTGACCCATGGTATATAGTACTATGTTAGATTTTGTTGCTTAAATTGTTCCAGCTTTGACCACTGGAAGCTCTTTCTTGTGGCTCCTATATCCCTTTGACATATGCCCATCATTTTGGTTTTTGAGTACTTCCTTGTTTTCTGGCCCAACAGGATGTTTCAGGCTCATCTTGTACATTTTCAGCTCCAGCCCTAGAGTCAGCCCTAGTTCCTTTTACTGGAGAATGGTATTAAAAACCAAGATCTGGGTGCTTGGTGTACTCATTGCTATTGAGGTGTCATTGCTTCTAGGCTTCTCAGCAAACAGAGCTAGGAATTAACATGTAGCTATACTAACTTGTGTATATACACGTCTATAGTTATTTTCTATGCTTATCCTTCTGTATCTATGTTAAGATAAACATAAATTCATACTAATGCCTCTGACTCCAATCCAGAACCACAGGCCCTATTCTAATGCCTCTGACTCCAATCCAGAACCACAGGCCCTATTCTAACTGGGAGGAAGGTTTTAAAATAAACTGTAGTATGATTAAACAAAGTGGTAAACTTTTGTTTCTAGAGGTTTTTTTTCAAAGACAGAGAAGTCTTTCTGCTTTCAGGTCACATGCTGCCCAAAAGTTTGAGCATTTTATAATGTAACTTTTATTAAGAACTGTAACTGGCCAGGCGTGGTGGCTCATGCCTATAATCCCAGCACTTTGGGAAGCCTAGGTGAGAAGATTGCCTGAGC
>NW_007216406.1:274447-368636 GCF_000164805.1 Carlito syrichta
TTCTTTTTTTCTTTTAATTTTAAGATGTGGGGTACAGTTCAGGGTTAGGTAGACAAATGCTGATTATATAGGTAGCCTTGTTGATGAGGTGTGCCGCTCCCTCCCCTGGCAGTTTCCCTCAACTGCCAATCCCCCCCCACCTTTTTTTTTGAGATGGACTATTTTCTGTATTGTCCAGGCTAGTGTATAGTGGCTGGCTATTCATAATTGCAATTATGGCACAAAAATATAGCCTTGAACTCCTGGGCTCAAGCAATCCTCCTGCCTCAGCCTCCCAGGTAGCTGGGACTACAGGTGCACACAACTATGCCTGGGTCTCCGTGTCATAGAAGTCTTTAATTTCTAAGTCATATGATTTACCAACTTTTTCTTTATAGTTTATTGGGGGGGTCTTATAGTTTATTTTTTTGAGTCAGAGTCTCACTGTCACCCAAGCTAGAGTGCAGTGGCATGCTCATGGCCACTACAACCTCAACCTGCTGGGCTCAGGCGATCCTTCCACCTCGGCTTTCCAAGTAGCTGGAACTACAGGCATGTGCCACCATGCCTGGCCAATTTTTTGATTTAATGTAGAGATGAGGTCTCATCAAGTTGCCCAGGCTGGTCTCAAACCCCTGAACTCAGGCAATCCTTTTGTCTTGGCCTCTCAAAGTTTTGGGATTATAGGCTTCAGCCATACCCTCAAGATCAGGAAGATACTCCCCTATGTTAATTATCTTTCACAAGATTTGCAGTTTTGGTTTTTCTACCTGTCTTTAAAACACTTAGAATTTATATATATATATATATATATATATATATATATATATATATATATAAAATTAGGTAGCATATATATAGCAAATAATATAGCTACAATATAACATATGCTACCTAATTATATACATGCTATATATATGCTACCTAATTATATATATATATAGCATATATATATATGCTACCTAATTTTTCCCATATAGATATACAGTTGTCTCAGCATTATTGATATTAAAGTTCATTCTTTTTCCATTGTTACCAAAACACCAGGGTTCAGTTGAGGGCCCATTGCTTATCGCACAGGGAGTCAATCACTGAGACAATGAGTGTTACCAGGGAAGAAGAGTTTTATTTATTTATTTATTTATTTATTTGAGTTGGAGTCTCACCTAGTAACCCAGACTGGAGTGCAGTGGCCACTCCCGGCCACCGCAGCCTTGAGCTGCTGTCCTCCCGCGATCCTTCCGCCCCAGCCTTAGGAGTAGCTGGAATTACAGGCACGCACTACCACACCCGGCTGATTTTTGATTTATTGTAGAGATGAGGTCTCGCCAAGTTGCCCAGGCAGGTTTTGAACCCGTGGGCTCAGGCAATTCACTTACCTAGGCCTCCCAAAGTGCGGGATTCCAGGCTGAGCCACCGAGCCCGGCCTGAAGAAAAGTTTTAATTGGGTGTTATCAGTCTCAACTCCGTCTCCCCTGACACTTGAAATTGGGGGTTTATAAAGTGAGGGAAAGAATGTAAAATAGCAATTAGGGAGGGGCGAGGAAGCAATCATGTCGAGCAAGGGGTCTGGCGTCTCATTGTCTGGATACAATGTTCTGGTGAGGTTCAGGCCTTTGCCTGAGAGTCAGCCTTCTGAGGAAGGAACTCAGATAAGGCAAATCTAAATTTTAAAACCAGGAGGGTCAATTTCTGTGTTTATTCAAAAGACCCATAAATGTCCGTTTTATGGGGAAATTGGGCCGGTTTCACCACTGACCTGCAATACAATCTCAGTTATGTAACATGTGACACATGGGTATGGGTCTGTTTCTGGGGCTCCCTATTCTGTTCCATTGGCTTACTTCTCATTATACCCATCCTATGCTGACTTAATTATTACAACTTTTTCATAAGTCTTGATAAATGATCTGGACTTATGACATGGTCTGGAGTCTTTCAGCAGTATTTGTTGGCCCAGAAAAGATTTTATGAGAGCGTATAGTGTGGATGTGGGATGTGTTATGGTCTGGTGAAGATTGGGTTTATTTTATATTTTGACCCATGGTATATAGTACTATGTTAGATTTTGTTGCTTAAATTGTTCCAGCTTTGACCACTGGAAGCTCTTTCTTGTGGCTCCTATATCCCTTTGACATATGCCCATCATTTTGGTTTTTGAGTACTTCCTTGTTTTCTGGCCCAACAGGATGTTTCAGGCTCATCTTGTACATTTTCAGCTCCAGCCCTAGAGTCAGCCCTAGTTCCTTTTACTGGAGAATGGTATTAAAAACCAAGATCTGGGTGCTTGGTGTACTCATTGCTATTGAGGTGTCATTGCTTCTAGGCTTCTCAGCAAACAGAGCTAGGAATTAACATGTAGCTATACTAACTTGTGTATATACACGTCTATAGTTATTTTCTATGCTTATCCTTCTGTATCTATGTTAAGATAAACATAAATTCATACTAATGCCTCTGACTCCAATCCAGAACCACAGGCCCTATTCTAATGCCTCTGACTCCAATCCAGAACCACAGGCCCTATTCTAACTGGGAGGAAGGTTTTAAAATAAACTGTAGTATGATTAAACAAAGTGGTAAACTTTTGTTTCTAGAGGTTTTTTTTCAAAGACAGAGAAGTCTTTCTGCTTTCAGGTCACATGCTGCCCAAAAGTTTGAGCATTTTATAATGTAACTTTTATTAAGAACTGTAACTGGCCAGGCGTGGTGGCTCATGCCTATAATCCCAGCACTTTGGGAAGCCTAGGTGAGAAGATTGCCTGAGCCCCCGGGTTTGAGACCAGCCTGGGCAACTTGGTGAGACCTCATCTCTACAATAAATCAAAAAACGTGGTAGCGCATGCCTGTAGTTCCAGCTACTTGGAAGGCTGAGTTGGAAGGATTGCCTAGCCCAGCAGGTTGAGGCTGTAGTGGATATGAGCATGCACTGCACTCCAGCCTGGATGACAAAGTGAAACTCCCACTCAAAAAAAAAAAAGAACTACAAATATCTCAGTGATTATTTTCAAATGGCATGATTTGTACTTATATTTGATCTGTATACTGTTCACATAGGCAGTGGATTGAAAACAAATTAATTATCATTATTGCTAACCCGAATTGAATGCCTACTATGTGCATGTATGTAGTTTATGCTGATCCTCACAATCCTATAAAAATCCTTCTCCTACTTTATCAGTAAGAAATCTGAGACACAGGTGGCTTAGGAACTTGTCCCAGATCCTGTAGCTAAAATGGTAGAGGGCCCTGCTTTAGACCCAGGTGGTCTGTTCCACAGCCTATGATCTTGATCATCGTGCTATACTGCATCTTATAAGAAGTACAAACAGAATCCCTGATGGAGAATAATTTCCAGACTACCAAGAAAGACAGAGGCAGCTGATTTGATCCTACTTAGAGGATTTGGAGCTGACAACTCCTTCCAGTGGTTTTCTCTGGCCTCTCCAGGACTAGCCTGGATTTCTGTCTGGAGAAGGGGGGGAATTAAGAGGCAAAGCAATGGCCAAGTCCCCTAGAAAACCTGTGTTTTCTGCTTAGTCCTCATACGGTTCCAAATTCTGATATATTTGCCATGAGAAACAGCTCGTTTAAGTCTGTGGCTAGAACCTGACACTGCTTGTTTTAACTCGACACCAGAAATTTGGCCCCAGGTGCATAGCAGTTAAGACACACATTATCAAGCAGGTGAGGCCACCTGGGAACAGAAATTCTTCCCAGGGCACACATATCAAGTGCTTCAACTGTAAGGGCTTAGATCTTTGTAACATGTTATTGTCCCACTAGATATGTGCTGTGAAGGTGGTCATTATTTTGTTTTTTAAAAGAAGTTTGTTTTAGTTTTAGTTCCACCTCATAGGTAGTAACCTTCCAAATGTCTGTAAGAACTAGCATTTTAAACAGAGATTCTGTTGCTTAATTATTGTTAAAATGGATGCCTCATCTGTGTGTTACACAGACATTGTGGATATTTAGAGAAAATGTGAGCTAAGAGGAGCACAGCAAACTCTGATTATTCATTTCAGTGGGCGCTTGAGGGAACAGCCGCTGTGAGAACCTGCATTGTGGCACACACAGCCTTTGCAAAGCCCTGGCGCTTCCTCTGCTTGATTTTGATGGAATGTTGTGAATGATTTCCCTTGCTTTTGGCTAGAATACCTTAAACATGTGGGATGGTTTTGACAGAAAATATTTCCACCAGACAATTCACAGCCGTCTCCCGTTCATTGCTGCTGTGCTGCTCATGGCCAGCTTCATTAGTCTTTTAAGCTTGACCTTGGGTAGATGCTGTGGCTGGGGAGAAGAAAAATGTAGGACCAAAAAAAAAAAAATGTTAAGCATTATATTCCAGAAGTTTGGCAGATATAAAATTCTTAGTTATTGTTGTTACGGAATTTTAGAAATACAATATATGTACTGGAACACGCACGAACCACCAGAAGATTTGTTTTAGGAAGAAGAGTTCATGAGTTCATTGTGCGTTTATTTTCTTCACTATAAAATGGTGGCAGGGCAGCGTAGATTTTATTATGCCCTAGGTATGTTGCAGGAAAACAGAGAGGCTGTGACACCAAGGCTATCTTAGGAAGTAGAGGTTTATTAGCGTGACTCAGCGGGGTAATGCTCCAAGGCTGAGCAACTCCGAGAGAGAGGAGAGGGGTTTTATTTGTTAGTTTAGGGTTAGGGAGGTATGGCTATACGCTTTTCTTTGGATTTTGCAAGCTTGTACTTGGCATAACCGATTTTCAAAGAACAAATTGTCTCCAGAATATGCATAAGAAGCAAGAGTTGTAAACCGATAACTTCACAAAGAAAGGATTTGGGGTAAGGTTGTGAATTGGTTACTATCTTGCTTTTCCAGGAAAGCTCCTTGTGGCTATTTAGTTTTCTAAAGCCTCATGTCTGTCAGGTTTGGAGCCTGCAGGTTGATCTTTAAAAGGAATAATTTTAACTGTTTTTAGCCCCTCTCTGCCACAGGTATAGTCACCTTGATACAAATTTCCAAACTCTTGGCTTCATAGTGTCAGATTCTGAAATGGTAGAATGTGAAAATATCAAAATATTTTAGGGCCCCCTCTATAAGAATTATTCTCAAGCTTTAGAATGCAGAAGCAGCTGTTGGAATGCTTGCTAAAGTGCACATCTCTGAAGCTTGCCCAGTATACCATTCTGGTTCTGTAGGTGTGGGGCACAGGGATATTCATTTCTAACAAGCCCAAATAAGCCTGATGTGGGAAGTCTGTGGAACATGCTTTGAGAAATCTCTCTAAGATTCATGGGTTGTCCTCTGAGGTTGTCTGGAGAGGTTTAGTTATGATTGTTACAGGATGGCAGGGATCTTATTCCGCTTTTTGTCTTCTTATTTTTAGCATCAGGATGTTCTGTGTTTTAACTTAGGTGTTTAATTCCTGGGAAAATGAGTACTTTTTTTTACATCTGCTCTGAGTTATCTGAAAAGTTCTTAGGTAGGGTTGTTTACAGTTAACCTTCCATGAACGCCTTGGCATCATATGGCTAGCCCACCAACAGTGTGAGTATTACTATCTCTCCACACACCAGCACTGCATATTAGTGAACTTTTTCATCTTGGCCAACTGGTATATGAATAATGTGATCATCATTTTCATGTCAATTTCTTTCATTATAGAAGGATTAGAAAAACCAAGATTATCCACTGATAATTTAGAACAGAGTAACTGCTCATCACTTATACACAAATAGTAACCAATTAGAAAATCAAGAAGTTAAACCCTCTTTATAATGGTAATACTAATTTAATATATCTAGTCATCAACTTTTTTGGTGTTGGTGTACTTTTTAAAAGTTTGGAAAATTTTAAACCCTAGGAATGAATTTAACAAGAAATGAACAAGATTTATGTAGATAAAACTTTACGGCTCTACTACAGTACATAAGAGAAGACTTAAAAAAGTTAAAATGTGTACTTTTGCCTTAGCTAGGACAACTCAGTATTGTAAAAATGTCAATTTTCTCTAAATTAAACTATTAATTCTCTAAGACAGCAGTCAAATTATTAAAATTACATTTTAAAAGGGGATTACAGGCTGGGCTTGGTGGCTCAGCCTGTCATCCCCCAGCACTTTGGGAGGCTGAGGTGAGTGGATTGCCTGAGCCTGTGGGTTTGAGACCCACCTGGGCAACTTGGCGAGACCTCATCTCTACACTAAATAAAAAATTAGCCGGGGATGGTAGCGCGCACCTGTAGTTCCAGCTACTTGGAAGGCTGAGGTGGAAGGATCGCCGGAGCCCAGAAGGTAAAGGCTGTGGTTGTCGGGAGTGTGCCACTGCACTCCTGTCTGGGCTACAGAGTGAGACTCCAACTCAAAAAAATAAAAATAAATAAATAAATAAAATAAAAGGAGATTTACAAAATGATCCTACTATTCATCTAGAAAAACAAATGGATAAATAATAGTACTGGGGAGACTAATCCCAGAAGGTATTGAAATATATTTTAATGATTCAATAATAAAACAATATAGCATTGACACAGAACTAGACAGAAAGATCAAAGAACAGTGTAGAGAATCAAGAAGTGGGGTGAAATACATAGGAAAACTTAGTAAATGATAAAGATGACATTTAAAATCACTGTAAAAAAGGACTAATTCAGATAATAGTGTTGGGATAATTAGTCATAAGGAAAAATAAGAGAAGAAAAATGAGAGAAAATATGAGTTTTTAAAATTACCTTGAAAATGACCTGTTTAATAATGATACAAAACTCAGAAGCCAAGCCATAAAGGTAAATAATCAATACACCTGACTATATAAAAACTTCTGAGTGGCAAAAATGCCATAAACAGGATCTAAATACAATTGACAAGTTGAAAAAATGTGGAAAGTGTATTACAAAAGGCTAGGTTCCTTAATATTCATAGAGAACTTACAAATGAATAAGAAAAAAATTCCAAATAAACCAGCTGGGCAGAGAACTTGTACAGGAAAGTAACAAAACAAGAAATACTCATGGTTTCTGAGAAGTTGTTCATTATCCTTGAATTAAAAGTTACTCAGAATTAATGTTAGATTTTTTTTTTCATCGAGAAAGGACTTCAAAGTATGATACAGTTTTACTCTTGGGGTGGTTTATAAAAATTAATACACTTGACCAGGCTCAGTGGCTCAGCCTGTCATTCCAGCGCTTTGGGAGGCCAAGGTGAGTGGATTGCCTGAGCCTGCGTGTTCGAGACTTGCCCGGGCAACTTGGAGAGACCTCATCTCTACAAGAAATAAAAAAAACTAGCCAAGTGTGGAAGTGCACGCCTGTAGTTCCAGCTACTTGGAAGGCTGAGGCGGAAGGATCGCCGGAGCCCAGCAGGTCGAGGCTGCGTTGGCCAGGAGCATGCCACTGCACTCCAGTCTGGGTGACAGAGTGAGACTCCAACTCAAAAAAAAAAAAAAATGAATACACTTAGCAAGTTGGCTGATACAGCCTGTGGTCCCCCATTCTTCTTTGGAATGTTGGTAACTGCACTAATAGCCCTCCCGTGCCATAAAATGACGGGGTTGAGTCAAATAAACCCATGAAGAGCCTTTACTTGTTCATTCCTCTTGAAACATTTTCTCAGTCTTTTTGTCTTTCTATAAGAAAACACCTTGTCATCCTTGCTAATACAGCTTTGCAAAGATTTATTTAAGAAACACTGAGGACTGGGCATGGTGGTTCATGCCTATAATCCCAGCATTTTGGACGGTCGAGATGGGGGAATTACTTGAGCAAAGGAGCTTGAGACCAGCCTGTGTAGCATAGTGAGGTTTTGTCTCTACTAGATAGATAGATAGATAGAGAGATAGATAGAGAGATAGAATGACAAAAAAATTATCTGAACATGGTGCCGTACCTGTAATTCCAGCTACTTAAGAGGCCAAGGTGGGAGGAGAATCCCTTGAGACTAGGAGTTCAAGGCTACAGTATCATACTACTGCACTCCAACAGTGCACTTGAGCAAGACTGTCTCAAAAGAAAAATAAAGTAAAATTAATTAAGAAGCCTGGGTGTGGTGGCTCATGCCTATAATCCCAGCACTTTGGGAGGCCGAGGTGAGAGGATTGCCTGAGCCCACGGGTTTGAAACCAGCCTGGGCAACTTGGTGAGACCTCATCTCTACAGCACAAAACACTAGCCTGGTGTGGTGGCACGTGCCTGTAGTTGCAGCTACTTGGAAGGCTGAGGCGGAAGGATCACCTGAGCCCAGCAAGTTGAGGCTGTGGCGGCCATGAGCATGCCACTGCACTCCAGCCTGGGCGACTGAGGCAGACTCCAACTCAAAAAAAAAAAAAAAGAAAGAAACATTGATATAGCACTTACTGTGCACCAGGCATTGTTCTGAACACTAAAATGACAACTTATTTTTTACATTACTCAAACATTTAACGTTTTTATAAAGCATTCACCTTGCCTGGTAGAATGAACGGGCGACGTAAGACCTGAGGGAAGTGAACATTGAGAGATAGTTGCTGAAGGAGAACATAACTTTACTTCTGTGAGCAGTGTACTTGAACTGTCTGAACATATTTACCTTCTCATATCAAGTGCTTATCTAGGCCACCTGTGAAGGGGGTTCTGAACGAAGACCGGTAGCTAGAACATGACACTTCAAGCAGATGGGAATGGAGGCAAGATTTAACAGAAGACATCTGTTTTCCACTGAACCTTCCAGTAAATCTCTAAGAGAGAAAAGCATGATTCCACCCTCAACCTCCTGATTTTGGTTTCCCCTCCCTTGTAAGGAGGTCTTCAGGATTTCTTCTCAGGGTACTTGTCTTCCTTTCCCCCTGCCGTAAGTGGAGGAGGACCATGGAGAATTTAACTCGGCCTGAAATTACAATGAGTCAGCTGCCATGTTGCCAGGTTACACCCATGAACAACAAAACAAGGACCCCTGTTGGCCTGGTGAAAATTTTGGAGCCCATAAGAATGCTGTTTCCTGACCACTCTTCTCTGCTGAGAAGCCTCTGAGTGTAGGTGACCAGCTCAGGGCCTTTGCTTGTGTTCAAGAGATACACCAGGCTGCTGTCTGGACCTCACTGAAACACAGGCTGATGGACGTTAGAGCTGGACCTGGGAGGAGCCTCCCTTTTATGTTGTTTGCACCCTTGAAGCCCCTTCCTGGCCTTGGGAAGGGTGGGCTAGTCCCTAGGTCTTTATTAGTTGACTTTCTCAGCCTTACCACACTTCTGGTTAAGTCCCCTTTCTTTTTTTTCATTTTACCTCCTCCTTTCTGCTGAAGGCAACTTGTGGTAATTTTTGTCATCTAGTCATTCAATAGATGTTCACTGATTGCCTCCTACGTGCCTGTACCGTGAGGATCCTGGAACATGAAAACAAAAACTGTGGTCCTGATCTTAAGACATCCACAGCCTGTTAGGGCAGAGAGACAATTTCACAAGGATGATAGTGTTACAACAGGGGAATGCACAGGTTATTCAGGAACAAGGGGAAGAGCTTCTGCCCTGGAGGAGGGCATGCTGGACCAAGCTCTCCAGG
The DNA here is from genome assembly GCF_000164805.1 of Carlito syrichta. Lineage (NCBI taxonomy): Eukaryota > Metazoa > Chordata > Mammalia > Primates > Tarsiidae > Carlito > Carlito syrichta. The sequence goes on from NW_007216406.1 coordinate 283,938, forward strand.
AGGCCACGTGAACTGGAAAGAGCCATATGCAAGACCCATTGGTTTACTCTGAACAGCAGCCTATTAGGAATGACTGAACAGGGGAGACGTAAGACATGAAGCCTCTTCCTGCTAAGACATTGGTTTGATCCTGGAGCAGTCAGAAGTCAGAAGAAGACTTGAGAGATTCACAGTTGAAAGACCCTCACTGTGGGCATGTGGGCTGCAGGAGGCTGGAGGTCCAGGTGGACACAAGCAAAGGCCCTGAGCTGGTCACCTGCACTCAGAGGCTTCTCAGCAGGGAAGAGTGATCAGGAAACAACATTCTTATGGGCTCCAAAATTTTCACCAGGCCAACAGGGGTCCTTGTTTTGTTGTCCTGGGTATCTGTGTGAGAAGAGAAGAGGGCACAACTGTGGTGGAAATGAGAATGGGTGGGGGGATAACCAGACTTTATTGCAGAGTGAGGAGGGGTTTGAGAGGGAAGCCATTGAGGGTGACCCAGTGGTTTCTGGTTGGGAAGCAGCAGGTTTATGGGAAGAGTAGCAGATTGCTGGGTGAGAGGTCATTGATCAGGCTTCCACAAGTTACATTTGTGAAACCTGTTTCTGACAACCAGCAGTCTGCTAGCTCGGGAGGGAGATGTGTCCAGACATGGAAGAGAAAGAATAGAGGCTCTGACCCTCCCAGCCTGTAGCTATACGCCAGCACAGGTGAGCCCGTAAGCTGCTGGACAGTGTCTGCCATGGGAAACAAGTCACCCATCCTTGATCCTGACTCACGTTGCTTTCACTGTGTCACTCAGCTTTCAACTCCACGCCTGACTGTGGCCTCCAGCTTTCCCACTTCTCCAGCCCTTCCCACTCTCACTGGCTTAGGAGGGACTCAACCTGGTTCTGAGTCCCAACCTCCATCCTGACCACTCAGCCTGCCTATAGCTGGCCACCCCACTGCTCTGAGGTGGGGGTGGGACTTCGGATAGTCAAGGAAGAAATTCTAACTAATGCTGACATTCGATGATCACACAGAATATGGTCAGCTGCTGAAAAGTTGGAGCACAGGGGGTGGGGATGGGAGGAACCCAAGTCTATCTTCCTAGCTAGTTGCAGTTATTCTTGATGATTTCTGTCTGTAGTTTGGTCTAGAAAGTCTAAAAATAGTCTTTATCCTCAAAACTGATGGTGTTTGTACCTTGGCTTGGGTAAGCTAGTTTCAACTGATCGGTTTCAACACCTAGCACAATGCCCAGCATAGAACTGACACTCACTAAATACTTGTTGACGAAAATGAACGGTAGTCCCCAGATTCCAGAGCTATGTGTAATCGTAATTACAGAAGACCTGGGGTGGCAGCCGTCCCACCTCAGGGGTCTGTGTAGTGGCCTCACCCTAAATGCAGCTGGAGAAATTCCCAAGTGTTCCCCTATTTCATATGTCTCAAGAGGTTTCTAGGGTAGGGAGTTCTCACCTTGCCAAGACTCTCCTCTCAGATTGCAGTCACGCCATCCAACAATTGTTCCAACACCAACTGCATGTCCTACTAATCGGTTCAACTCTGACACTAAGTACCCAGAGTTAGTGTAGACCCCACAAGTTAAATGCTCGGTACCAGAAGACTGCCCCCCATCTCAGACTTAAGCCACAAGTGACAAGTATCCACAAGTTACCTGCACTTCTGCCCAGCAGACAGATCTTGGAGACTCCCGTGGCTTACCCTCAGAGCCAGTAATTCAGGAGAATTGACTCACAGAACTCAGGAAAGCACTTACTTATGATCACTATCAAAGGACCGAGTAACGACACATTGAAAGATCTCAATTGGCTTTATTCTTGATTCTAGAATCGGCAACACTTCATTCCATAACGTAGAATAAGCGTTCTCTTGAGCAGAGCAGAAGAGGTTGGCTTTACAGACAGGAAAGGACTGAAGATAGCAGAAGCGAAGAACAAGGAGCATGTTAGTTGGTTCAAAGACACTTTTCTTGTAACTCAGGGTCAGGGAGACAGAACAATAGAAAAATAACAGATTAGGTGACAACAGGTTATTACATCAGGCTACCTGTTTTGTGTAGAGCTAAAGGAACTTATTTACATGCCAAATGAAGATTTTAAACCAGCCTGGTTGGGAAATTGGCTGTTATATGTCTCTCCTGGTTGCTCAGAAGGTCAGATAACAACTTGGTTTTGGGGTTTGGTGATGTGGAACTTTAGCACGAGTAACTCCATTTTGACTTTTAGTCTGGTCTGTTGGGGCCTAGTGCAGGAGCTTAGTCCAAAACGATAGCTCTTATCATTTTTGCTTAATGTTACGGTTTTGTTTTAAAGATAAGCTTGGGAACAGCCAAATGGAAGAGACACCCAGGGCAAGGGGTGGAGGTGGGACAAGGAGCATCCAGCCCTCTTGGGTGTGCCAAACCCGGCACATCAACGTGTTCACTAACCTGGATGCCCTCCAAGTCTTGTGTTTAAGAGTTTTTATTGAGGCTTCACGACTTAGTCATGACTGATTAAATCTCCAGCCCCAGAAGTTGGAGGTGGGCCTGCAAGTTTCAGCAGTTTCTCTAGTTGGTTGACTCCTCTGGCAACCAGACTCCATCCTGAAGCTGTCTAGGGGACCCCACCCTGTCAGAAATTCAGGCCTAGTTTGAATGGGGCTTTTTATGAATAACAAAAGATACTCCTATCACTCTGGAAACTCAGTGTTTTAGGAGCTCAGTGCCAGGAGCCAGGGGCAAAGACCAGATATATATATATTTTTTATTATAGCACAGTAATGGGAACATGTTTTGGCAAACTCCGTGGAGGTTGGTTCTTCTAATCTCGGTTCACATTAGGGGTCTTTTATGGGTCTCCAAAGTCTTTCAGAACGAACCTGTTCTGTGCTTCTCCCCCCCCACCCCCAACTCCTATATTTGACAGTTTGAAAATATTTTGAGCCCCACGCTGTCTGTCTATAAAAATGGAAGGAGTGGCCTCTGGAGTGTGGGTACCAGGAAGGAGGTGGGCAGTTAGAGGAACTGGATTCGACCTTTCCTCTGTCTCTCATTAGCTGTCATGCAGACATGTCGATTTAATGAGACCCATTTCTAGACGTGAAAGAAGCCTCATCCTTATCCCCCCAACTTCAGGGTCTAGTGTTGTAGACAATGAAAGAATTCACCTTTTAGCCACTGTCATCCTCAGGAAGGAGATGCCCGACCCTGTCTCAGTGACAACTTTGTTCTCTTCTTTATCCCGGCAAACCCGGCCTGCTTCTCTTTGGAGTTGATGAGGGAGTTAAGGAAGTGTTTTACCTGTGAATGTGATTTTTCTCTCACCTGAGGGTCTCTGGGGCATTCTTGCTTGCCAAGTACTTCCCCACCCCACCCCCCTGCCCAGGTAGAAGAGCAGGCGATGCCGCCACCCATATGCCCTACATTTGGGCACAGATGAGCCCCACCCTGCATCTGTGGTTTGATAAAGACTTCAAGGAAGAAATAAAAAATAGGATATCATGTCAAACTGAACAGAGAAAGCCTTTTCCTTTTTTATTTCAAATGTAAAAGCTATTGTTGCCCAAGAACTAAAAAATAATCCCCGTCATAGGCCTGGGGCTTGTTTGTTAGAAACAATGAAGAAGGTAGATTTAGGGGCATGCTTTCTCCTGTACTTTGGAAATACAGATTCCAATTGACATTCTTTCCTCTGGGTTAGAGGCTTGGGACCATCGCCCTTAACACGGTAGACTCTAGTTAGGCACTTTTCCAGCTGGGACCAAAAGGTTCTCCTCTCCTAAGACCTGGGTTCCATAAGGAGTTTGAATGTCAGGGCAGAATTTCCTCAGAAACTTTAGAAACCATTTGAAACCATGTATGAGATATTTAAAGGTGGGGGGAGAAGGTGGATGTGGTCTCTTCACTCCCCCTTCCCATTGCAATTTTGCATCTGCCCTTTTTCTCTTCCAGGTGTTGTCCTCTAGTGTAGGACTTTTTGATCTCCTACCTGCTGCATTAGTAGAGCGCCGACATCCTTCTCCTCACTGCCCCACTCCACTCCAGTCCATTTTGAGCACATTTTCCTAGACTGTGGAACTGAGCCTGTCACCTCCTGTCCCTCAGTGGCCTCTGGGTGCCTTCCTGCCCATCTGTCATGGTTCCTACTGGACTTTCCCTCTCGGCTCCAGCCACTCTGACATTCTCTCCGTTCAGATACCTTATCATTCATTTATAAATCCACCATAACCCCCAGCACAGCGCTGGGTAGAGAATCAACTTTTAACAATATCCAGGAATGAGCGTCTCTGGGTCTTTGCTCAGGCTGGCCTATCCCAAATTCACCTGCATTCTACCTAGCCTGAATGGCCACATTTAAGGTGACCACCTTCAAGGCATCTTCCCAGGTTCCATTGATAAAAATACATCACTTTCTGCCCCTCTGTTCCTGAAGCACTTTATGTCTCAGTGCTGTGGATTAGAGCTTCAGATATCTACCTAAGGATGCTAGGTAGAATGCAGGTGAGTTTGGGATGGGCCAACCTGAGCAAAGGCCCAGAGGCAGGAGAGTACTGCTCATTCCTGGATGTTATTAAAAGTTGATTCTGCACCCAGCGTTGTGCAGAAGGATGCTAAGGATGCTGTGGATTAGAGCAGTGGTTCCCCAAACTCTTTGGTGTCAGGGACTGGTGTTCTGGAAAACGACTTTTCCATGAATGGTCAGGGGTGGGTGTGCAATCAACCCTCAGCTCCACCTCAGATCATCAGGCATTAGATTCTCATGAGAAGTGCAGCCCAGATCCCTGGCAGGTGCAGTTCACAGCGTGGTCTGAGCGCCTATGAGAATCTAATGCCATGCTGATCTGACAGAAGATGGAGCCCCGCTTGCTGCTACCGCTCACTTGCTGCTGGGTGGCCAGTTCCCTGGATTAGAGGGACCACGCATGTGTTCTGTTTGTCCATGCTCTAAAGCGTAGGTCCCAGAAGTCAGGCCCAGTGTTTTCCCCTAGCCCCCTCAAGAGGGACTTGGCATGCAATAGCTGCTCAATAAGTATTAGCTAAATAAATGAGTAAACTTCTGGAGAATAGGAAACATATCTTTTTTTTCCCCCTTTGGATTCAACATAGCATCGTCACATTGAAAATAGATTAATAAATTTTTTTTTTAGATTGTTCATGTAAATAACATTCATGTCCTAAAACCTTTGTACCTTTGCGGGAATGTTCTTTTACAGGTGAAAGTCCAGATGTGCTATGCTATATTGCATCATAGCCATCATAACTATAATCATGTTCATTTCCAAACTGTCAAATCACATCACGTACTTTCTCTGGTTTGTGAAGGATGATGATATAAGAGAAGTTTAACAAAAGCACGTGGATACACAAACAGCGGTGGTGGTGTTTTTATTTTTTATTTATTTATTTGGTGTTTTTGAAGTGGTGTTTTTAATACTGAGTGACATGGGGGGAAAAATGAAGTCAACCCTGGCTTTGAAAGCTGAATGTATATTGCCATACTCATTTTTCCCACTGTTCTGGAATTTTTTCTTCTGTGGGACCTGGAAAACTATTTTATATATGCAGGTCTTATCTCTATGGATGCTATAGACCAGGTTTCCAACTTTACAGAGTCTCACCCATACCAGATATCAATACTGGCTGAGTGATTGAGTTATTATTCTATAGGAAAGGTAAAGGAGCTGTTGCCACGAGAGTTGTTTGTCTGGGCTTTTGCGTTATTTGTGTTTTACAAGGAAGCATCCATTTCTCTCTGTGTTTGACCTCTTTTCCAGGGAGGTTCCCCTGAAGGATGCTAAGGAATATGCTGAATCCATAGGTGCCATCGTGGTTGAGACAAGTGCAAAAAATGCGATTAATATCGAAGAGCTCTTTCAAGGAATCAGTAAGTACCTGAAATTGTGCTTTCAGCCTTGCTTGCGTTTTTATGCTTTTGGGAGTCAAAGGATAAAATTGTAGAACTTTAAAGTAGATATTTTCTTTTGTGTGAATTAATCTGATGCCATGGATATAAAAATCTACAACTATGTACTGTTAATACTCACCTCTTTATCCTCTCCATTCTAAATTTCCATTGTTCTTTGCTTTAACCTGTTGCACCCTGTGTTTTGTGAATTAAAATGAAGAAATCCTATTGCAAAAATTAAATTTGACTTAATTTAAAATTATGCATTCTGTAGCATTTAATGTTGGTATGTAGAGGGGAGAAGAGAAAACAGACAAGGTGTAGGACTCAGAGTCACTCATTAAACTGATGACTCTAGGCAAATAGAACAAGGGAAACTCTCAGTAATCCTCTTTGCTTGATGATCTTCAAAAAAATTAATAATATCACCATTTCATGTGACCTGAAATTGGGATTTGGGTAGAGGATTGATTTCTAAAGATATTCCTTTTGTCAGATAAGCTCATGAATGGAAGACTCCAGTTTCCTTCTTGGTCCCCAATTCCAGGTCCTGCTTCACTTTATGTTGGTTCTCCGTGAATAATAACCTTATCAGCGAGCTGTTTCCTGGCTGATGGGCTCCCTAATATATTTCTCTGTAGCTGTGAGCCTTCCATCTTGCCAGATCTCACCTTGATAAGTTCTCTAGGTCCTGTTCTGGGTCCTGCCAGATAATTCCCTGCTGACAACTGTCTGGGGAAACTAACTGCTCTGAGCCACCCTCAGGGAAGTTGGATGAGAACCTAAACAGGGACATTGGGAGAAGTACAAGTATTTGGTGAAATTCTTGGCACGGAAGTTTCTGGGGCGTCCACCTTAGGAAGAGTTGAACCCCAAAACAGCAGCTGTCTTCAAAGATCTTGGCTTCAGAGGATTCCAGAAGGGAAACTGATGGTTTGATCTCTCTTCTGCCTGAGGTCATTGTTGGCAGAACTCTCAAAGTCAGAGGGCTGTGGCTTCCCAGAACAGATTTGATTTTGGCTTAACTGGTTTGAGTCCATTACATTAGACTCTAAGAACCCACAGCAGGGAATCTTTTGCTTGTTTATATTGGCTTGATGGAGAATTCATTGGAGATGGGGAATTCTGGCCTGCCTTACTTCCACTATGCAGAGATGTGCAAAAAAAAAAAAAAAAAAGTACAAAAGAATGGTTCTGAGCCTTCCTTCCCTATCTGTGAGCCCTTTCCTTTATTGGGGTTCTTATTTCCTTCCCTTCCTTTCACCCTCAGAAGGCACTGTTTTTTCTCTACTATTATTTTCACACACTCAAGAGATGAGAGTGTTCCCTGAATGGTTGAATTCCAGCATGCTAGGGCTATAATTTTATGTGAGAAACCCCATATCTTTACACTCCTCTTCTTCCCCATCATGGGCAGTGGGTGCACATACTCTCTGAACTTGTATCACTCTGGGGGACATTTAAGTTTGTCTTGAACTCATACATTAGCCCCATATTTCCTCAGCTTAAACTCATGAACAAAGCTAGATTGCACCCGAGGACTACTACATTAACGTCTTTCGTTCTGACAGCTCCCTCTGTTTTGCAGAGGCCTCTCTTCATAGTTAGCTCTTCAGCCCTGGAAGGCAGACAGCACAGACAGTAGTGGTCAGTGAAGGAAGCTCTGTGTCTTGTATACCTGAAATTCTGCTTGAGATCTCTGCATGAGCTAGGAGACCTTAGGAAGTTTATGAAAGTTACTATTACAATTAAAAAGCAAGAGAACAGTCTAAGCAGGAAGTACTGTATTAATATCTTAACTTGAAAGATCATTTCTTTGTGTGGTTCAGCCAGTATAAATCCCTTGCCTTGTGTGAGGTCTTTATGACTCCCAGGGATGGAGATTTTGAAGAATTAATTCCTCAGATCCTGGTGGTCTGCTTCATTTAGGAAGAAACAAGCATTTTGCTTAAAGCATGGCAGGGGTAATTTTGGCTTCAGAGTAATTAATTCCTGTATTGAATTGAATAGTCATTGAATACCTATGGCATCTCATCTTCTATGTCAAGTACACAATTGTTTGTTTCTGTTTTATTATACTTTACTATAATTGCCTTTACAAAGAAAGCTTGTAGGTATGTACAGTCATGGCAGAAAATCTCTGTGTACATTTGTAAGCTTCTGGTGTCTTCTTTCTGCTTCTTTTCTTCTTCAGGTGAATTCCTTCAGAATGGGAAGTTTTGTAGCCTAATTGCAGGTTAATTTAAAACACAATCCAAGTACAACTAAATATATTGCAGCAGGCTTTTCATTTATTTTCCTTTTCCCTGTTTCTACTTATAATACATGTGCTTCTCCCTGAGCTTAAAATAGAACCAGATATTGCTGACACTTATGCTCCCCAAAGCAATGTTCCAGAGACGACGATGCCAGGAGAAAAGACACAATAAAAAGTCAAGAAGGAGTATTGAGAATAAAATTTCTTTTAAAAGGTGTACTCACAAAATTAATTCATATTGGCTTAGGATGAAGAGACAGATGTTTCTCTTTTATATTCTTGGAGTGTTCATAAACTAGAAATGAGACAATTTGTTTTCTGTACATGAGCTAATAACGTTTTCTAACTGGAGATTGTTTGTGAAAATAGTATCTTTTTTTTTTTTTTTTGAGTTGGAGTCTCACTCTGTCACCCAGACTGGAGTGCAGTGGCTGCTCCCGGCCATCGCAACCTCAACCTGATGGGCTCCGGCAATTCTTCCGCCTCAGCCTTCCAGGTAGCTGGAACTACAGGCGCATGCTACCACGTCCGGCTAATTTTTGATTTATTGCAGAGATGAGGTCTTGCCAAGTTGCCCAGGCAGGTCTCGAACCTGCAGGCTCAGGCAGTCCACTCACCTCAGTCTCCCAAAGCGCTGGGATTACAGGCGGAGCCACCGAGCCGGGCTGAAAATATTATCTTTTTAAAGACTGAGGCTATCCTGTAAAGGGCAGGTCTGTTTTGGGTGGCCTGTGCACAATCTGTCCTTGTGTGATATATCATCCTCTGATCGGTATTCCTCCAGTTGCTTTTTCTAAATCCTATTTTTGGACTTATCCCACTGCATGTGGCTAATTCTATTCCATGCTACCCAGGCTTTGTTCATTTTTCTTTCTTAGGTTCTTATACCTTTAATCTGAACACTGAAAGTTTTCTCTTTGGGTTAAAATATAAGAAGAAAAATTGTTGGGCAAGAAAATACGTGTATATTTGAAATTTTGAATTGGCATCTGAAAACACAGAGTATTCTGTTGCTGTTTACAAACTACAGTGTTAAAAATCAAAACCAAAACATCTTGATGGCTTCCAAATGAACTGCTCTTTCTGGCCTTCTCTGTATCTCGTGCCTTGAAGACAGGGTTACAGAACTGTGATTGTGGTGTCCGCATTTGCTCCTTGACAGCTTTTGTTTTTATATCCCTCCTTAGGACATGTGCTCACTCCTGCCCTGTTCTGGGTATTTCTCCCCTCCTCTCTGCAAACCTTCATGTCTTTGATGCCCAGTTCGAATCTTTTTTCTTCATGAAGTCTCCATCTGCTTCAACTTTCGCAGATGGCTTCTGCCTTGTGTGTGTGTGTGTGTGTGTGTGTGTGTGTGTGTGTGTGTGTGTGTGTGTGTGTGTCAGAGTCTCAGAGTCTCACTCTGTCATCCAGGCTGGAGTGCAGCGGCACACTCACAGCCACCCCAGCCTCAACCTGCTGGACTCAGGCAATCCTTCTGCTTTAGCCTTCCAAGTAGCTGGAATTACAGGCGTGCACCTCCACACCCAGCTAATTTTTAAAAATTTATTGTAGAGATGAGGTCTCGCCAAGTTGGCCAGGCTGGTCTCAAACCCACGGGCTCAGGCAATCCACTCGCTTCGGCCTCCCAAAGTGCTGGGATTATAATATATAAATGGATATATTGGCCACTGTGCCCAACTGGCTTCTGCCTTTAATTTGAGGTTACTTATGGTTGATTCTTTAATTTTGATATTTGAACATACTCTCTCTTTAAATGATTCTCCAAGTGTTTCTGGTATATATCTACTCTTCTAGGGGAGACTACCAAATACTCTGAGAGCAAAGGTTTTTGGTATTTTATATTCCCCTTAAAACTGAGACTAGTAAATTCAGAGTGTTGAGTAGTGTCTTGAATTTGGGTCTCCATTCTCGTCTCGTGATATTTCAGGAGATAATGTTTCAGTAGGTTCACTAGATCAAATGAAATATAATCACCTTTCTATGGGAATCTAAGGTTGAGTTACATCACAAATTGGACAAGCCTAGTTTCTCTGGATTCGGATTATTCAACAAGTGTATACTGCACCCTTTTATGGGTTAGGTGCCATGCTAGACCTGGGGATACCATGGTGACAAAACAAACTGACAGTAGAGAGCGCAAGTCAGGCTGTAGGCACAGAGTCACATAGGCATACTAGCTGTAGCATTTATTACATTGTAATAAATGTGATTACATTGTAATAAATGCCATTACATTGTAATAAATGCCACAAAGCAAACGAACAAGGACTGTGAGTGATGATGATGGGATGGGGGGGTGTCTTTAGGTTGGGAAGATAGGCCTCCCCAGGAAATATGGTGTTAAGCTGGAGCTGGAAAATGAGCAAAGGCCAGTTGGGCAAAGAGCTTGAGAAGGACTATCTGGCAGAGCAAACCACAGGAGCTAAGTCCCTGAGGCAGGAAATGGTATGGCACATTTAAGGAAGAAAAGGACAGTGGCAGGTTTTGGGGAGAGCATGGGAGAAATGGAGGCTAGAGACTGAACAGGGCCTTGTAATGGAAAGAGAGGTGATATTCTGAAAGACACTGAAAGCCCCTCAAGTATTTTAAGCAGAGGTGTGGCATATCCAATCTACATTTACAAAGCGACCTCACTTAGAAGAAGGAAAGTCTGGCCATGGCTCAGCCAGTTAGGAAGTGATTGTAACAATCTGGGAGAGGCGGCTTGGGTTAGGATGGAAGTGGAGGTGGATTTCAGATATCTTCTGGAAGAAGGAACAAGAACACTGGAAGGAGATGGGGCATGAGGGAGAGGGTGGTGCCAGATGTCCCTCCCAAGGGTTCTGCTTCCCGGCATGACGAAGACTGGCAGGTTCTGTGGGACCAGCTTTGGTTGTGAGCCCTACAGACGGGGTCCTGAATCATGCAAACCCAAGTCTGTGGTTTGTGGATTTGAATTATTTCACCCAAATACCTTTCTTTAAGTTTTTTACTATTCCTGGGAGCAAAGAGAGGTGGAGCTGCAGGCTCAGCAGAAAAATGTCTGGATTAGTGTGAGACCCAGCAAAATGGAAGTGCTTTTGCTCAAGATAATTTAAATCTTGACTGTAGAGAAAGGAAGACTTTCTCCTGACAATTACTCTTGGGGACGTCAGAAACATTAGATTAGGTTTTCTGTTTGCTTATTATTTTTTTAAGTGAGTATTCAGGTGCAGTGGCTTGAGCCTGTAGTCCCTGATGTACTCAGAAGGCCAAGGTGGGCAAATCCCTTGAGCCCAGGAGTTTGAGTTCAGCCTGGACCACATAGCAAGACTCTGTCTCTAAATACTAATTAATTAAGTAATAGAACTAGAGGCACAGGCATATTGGTTTGGAAAAATTAGAATCGGGTCTTAACGTGAAAGACAAAGAGTTAATACTTGTGGGTAGTGATCTTGTCTTGTTCTGTCATCCCTTGTTGCAAAGAGGGTTAGCTATTTTAAGTCCACTGGCTTTTTGAATTCTCTAGTTACTTTTGGTTTAAAACAGATTAAGGAAACTTAAAAGCAAAGCAAAACAAAATGTTTGCAAATTTTATAATAGTACAGCAAGCTGTCAGATGAAGGTAGGTTTAGTAGTTAAGGAAAGGACAAAGATAAAATCTGTCTACTTTCTTAGCACCAACAAAGTTAACTTAGCAATGCAATCCTAGGGATATCTGTGATGAAATAACGTCATTTCAGAATATGGGTAAATTGGTTCTCAAAGCCTAAACTCCCCTGCTTATCCCAGCAATTCTAAAGAAGAAATTGGTTAGGTATATAGAACATAATAATAATAATCTTTAGACTGGGCACAGTAGCTCACACCTATAATCCCAGTACTTTGGGAGGCCAGGGTGAGAGGATTGCCTGAACCCACGGGTTTGAGACCAGCCTGGGCAACTTTGCAAGATCTCATCTCTACAATAAATCAAAAAATTAGCCAGGCATGGTGGCGCGTGCCTATAGTTCCAGCTACTTGGAAGGCTGAGACAGAAGGATCACCTGAGCCTAGCAGGTTGAGACCGCAGTGGCCGTGAGTGTGCCGCTGCACTCTAGCTTGGGTGACAGAGTGAGACTCCAACTTAAAAAAAAAAAAAAAAAAAGTAATAATGATCTTTAACATATATGGAGCTCTGATTCTGTGCTATTGTTGTAATTGCTAAAATACGTACTAACTCATTAACGTGCCACTGATCCTATGAAATAGGTGCTGTTATCATTCTTATTTTATAGATGAGGAAATTGTGGCCTGGAGAGACTTATAACTTGATCTAAGTCACATAGTTATTAAGTGAGAGACCAGCATTAGGGGGTAGACGGGTGGGCTCTGAAATGCTCTCAGCTTGTGTGTCATGTCTCACAGCAGACAGCAGTTACGGTAATATTATTCATGATAGTGGAAAACAGGAAATGACTGAACTGTCTAAAAGTTAGGAAATCGTTTTTTAAAAAATTATGGTTAATATAAACATGTGTTTTAAAAAATGATGTAAAATCTCTATTTACTATAAGACATAAAAAATACATCTTTGAGTGTGAAACAAGTTTAGAACAGTTTATGTAATATCCTGATTTTATAAAACAGAAGCCATTATAAGATATACATAAAATAGTAAATAACATATTCTTCCAAGAGTATATATATCCTTCCTAGAAGGATGTTAACATGTCGAAATGTTAACAGATTGTTTTGTGATGGTTTGATTCTAGGAACCTTAAAAGACTTTATTATGTAAAATTTTAAACATATACCCAAGTCAACTGATGAGTATAAGGAGCCATCATCTACTCATTACCAAGTTTTTCCTCTCTACCCCATACTGCCCCCACCACCTATACTATTTTGAAAGGAATCTCAGACATCATATCATTTCATCTGCAAAGATTTTCAATCTGTAAATCTTTTTACATGACAATTACATTATGACATTAATAACCATAATGCTGTTATCATGTTAATTAATTAATTAATATCATTAAATATCCAGTCACCGGTCAGATTTTTAAAAGCTCATAATTGCCATAAATGGTTTTCTTGTTTGCATGTTACAGTTTGTTTGAATCAGAATGCAATAAGCTCCACATGCTGGGATTATGTTTATATGTCTTTTAAGCTTGTATTCTTTTAAGCTTCTCTTAAGCAGTAGGTTTCCTTTCTATCTTTCTCTCTTTTTTTTCCCTCATGTAGCTTATTTATTCATGAAATTAGATCAGTTGTCCTGAAGAGTTTAGCACAGTATGGATCTAGCTGAGTAGTATTCCATTGCGTGTATAAACCACAATTTGTTAATCTATTCCTCTAACATTTGGGTTGCTTTCAGTTTTTGGCGATAACCAATAAAGTTGCTGTGAGCATTCATGTACAAGTCTTAGTGTGAGTAAATACCAAGGAATGGAATGGCTGGCTTATCTGGTGACTGTGTGTTTAACCTTGTAAGAGACTGCCAAACTGTCTTCCAAATGGTTTCACCATTTACATTACCTCTGCCAATGCACAAGGGTTCCAGTTGGTACAGTCAGTTTACAAAATATTAGCCATTCTAATGGGAACATACCAGTAGCTCAGTGGTTTTAGTTTGCATTGTTTCATGTGCTTATTTTCAATCTATATTACTTGGTGAAGAGTCTTTTCAAGTTTTACTCATTTTGTATTTGCTCATTTGTTTGTCTTCTTATTGAATTCTAAAGATTATTTGTGTACTTCAGGTGTATATTCTTTTTCAGATATTTGTTTTTAAATATTTTTTTTTTTTTTTTGAGTTGGAGCCTCACTCGGTCGCCCAGACTGAAGTGCAGTGGCTGCTCCCGGCCACCACAGCCTCACCTGCTGGGCTCCGGCGATCCTTCCGCCTCAGGCTTCCGAGTAGCCGGAATTACAGGCATGCGCCACCACGCCCAGCTGATTTCTTGATTTATTGTAGAGATGAGGTCTCTCCAAGTTGCCCAGGCGGGTCTCGAACCCGTGGGCTCAGGCAATCCACTCACCTCAGCCTCCCAAAGGCGCGGGATTACAGGCTGAGGCACCGAGCCCGGCAGTTTTTGAATAATTTTATCCTGGGCTGTGGCTTGTCTTTTGATTATTTTAACAGTGTGTTTTGAAGAACAGAGGTTTTTAATTTTTGATAAGATGTAGTTTGTCAGGTTTTTCCCTTTTGGCTTTTGCTTTTTGCATCTTATAATTTTTAAATGTTAAAAATAAGAGATTAAAGGGATACATCCATACACTAGGATATTATTCAGGGATTAAACAAGGCAATGAGCTATCAAGCTATGAAAAAATGTGGAAGAACTTCAAGTGCTAAGTGAAAGAAACCACTCTAAAGGCTACATACTGTATGATTCCAACTACATGACATGTTGGAAAAGACACAATTATGGAGACAGTAAAAAGATCAGTGGTTGCCAGAGGTTTGAGGAAAGCGAGGGAAGAATAGATGGAGCACAGGGGATTTTTAGGGCAGTGAAACTACTCTGTGTAATACTTAAATGATGGGTACATGTCATTATACAGTTATCAAAACCCAGAGACTGTACAACACCCAGAATGAACCCTCATGTAAACTGTGGATTCTAGTTAATATTAATGTGTCAGTATTTGTTTATGAGTTGTTACAAATGTTCTGCATGAAGACAAGATGTTAAAAATAGGGGAAATTGGAGATGGGGTGAGTTGTATGGAAACTCTGTATTTTTTCACTCAGTTTTTTCTGTAAATCAAAACTGCTAAAAGAAAAAATATATAAAGTCTATCAACTAAAAAAGAAAGGGAAAAGTAAGGTAAGGAAGCCTAATGATTTTATAGTAGCTTGAGTCCCTCCCTGTTGAAGACATTGGCTTTTGGAATTAACAGCCAATAGTGACCTTCCCTAATCTCCCTCTTGGTATATCACCATCCCTTTAATTCTCTAGGCCTTTAACGTCAGTGTTTTTTGGTCCCTATGTTGACTTTCTCACTTCCAGTGAGTTGTCACTTCCTGCTGAGTGTCTTCTGACAGTTTCTCTTTCCATCTTTGCCTTCCTACTTTCTCCACTGCACACTTAAGACTCTCCTAATCTCCAACCTGGACTTTCGGGCCTTCTGACCAAATGTACTTCTTGCCTGCCTAATTCATTCTGGTCCTTTATAGCATATTAGCTCATTTCTCGTGTCCAGACTCTTTATCCTAATATTCAAGGTCTTCTGGTAATTCTGGTATTGTCTTCTTTATGGCAGCATGAGTGTTCCCAGATAAACTAGTCCAGCTGCTTCCCTCACAGTCAGTCGAAAATGAGAGGCAGAAACTGGGAGAAAAGGGAGTTAGTTTATTTCTGCAACCAGGTTACAGGGAGATGGGTTGTTATCTGTACCAAAAAACCCCACTCAAAGGCAGTTCAATTTACTCAGAATTTATACTCCATAGCACCTCACCAACCCCGAGGCTAAATTAGCAAGAGCATGACTCAAGATGTGCTAATCCTCCTTCACCCACCCCCAAGATGGAATTAACAAAACCTATGGGTGGCTTTGGCATGACCTAAGATGTTCTAATCATTCTGATGGTTCCTTAAAGGGGGTGTGGGGGGGGCGGGAAGGGGGAGAGGTAAAACGGCAATCAAAGAAGCTACCTTGGTACATTTAGACAGACAACTTCAAATCAAACATGAGAAATGTAAGAAACCTCTGTTCCCAGCGCCATGTCCCATGACATGGTGACAGTTACAGGAAATTACTTCAAGAGGCATGTTTGCCCTCTCCTCAATTCTGCATTCTCAGGGCCGTGTTCCATGGTCGTGAGTCACTGCAGTGTTAAACAGAGTCCTCCTCTCTAAATGGAGACAGGTTTGGAGGTCATTTGAAAGAGTAAATACTGCCAAGTCCTAGCAAACTTGGTCAGTTTACTAATCTGGATGATTCAGAAAATCAGGATCAAGAAATGGAAGTGACACAGCAACTGCCAGTGCTGCTAACACCAAACAAAAGACAGCCAAGCCAAGTAAATACGGAACTGGAATGAAAGGAGAGAAAAATACAAACAGCAGAATTGTCAGGGAGGAACTGACGCTTGTGCACAGGGAAAGGCAACAGCTGCAGCTAAGCTTGCTGTTTTATTTTTGTTGTGTGTAAATGCGTTACAGCCCCCAGTTCAGAACCATGATGAAATTAATAGGCTTGGAATTTATTTTCACGTATTGGGTTCCTGAGGAAGCATTTATAAAACCTGCTTTTTCTCTAGACTGTCAACCTTTAGGAAAACTGAACTTCAAAAGAAAGTTTTTTTGACTTCTCTTAAGCAATCTTGCACAATCCAGACTATATTAAAATAAACACTCTGGCCTAGAATTTATGCTCAAGGACAACTTGTTATGGAATTGTGCACTGAAGTGCGTCTTGTAAGAGTAGAAGCATACAGGCTGGGCGCGGTGGCTCAGTCTGTCATCCCAGCACTTTGGGAGGCCGAGGCGAGAGGATTGCATGAACCCACAGGTTCAAGACCAGTCAGGGCAACTTGGTGAGACGTCATCTCTACAATAAATAAATTAAATTTAAAAAGTAAAATAAAAATAAAAAAAGAGTAGATGCATACGGAAGATGCTCAGAGACTTTGCAGATTTTTGTGTATATGTATTTGTCCTTCAATGCCCGAGTTAATAATACTGATTCCACAGTGTTCCAAGGCAGTTACCTTGGTACAGAGTGCCGTGGCTGGTTTCCAAAACCATTCTCTTGTGTCAGTACATTTGACCTTCCAGTAGGTTCTGAATACCTCCGGCCCAAAGACCAGGCTTGTGTTCTGGTTTCCCAGTGCTGCTTGCTCCCTTTTCTTTCTAAAGGTGTTCCCTCACTGTGCCATGCGGCTTTCCTTAGTCTCTGCTTTATATGGAAGCACTTCTTTTCTTCTCTCCCTGGATGTGACTCATCCCAAGCTGAGAGTTTTGTAGATGAGCAGGGTGGGTCCCTGTCTGCTAACCAAACCCTGAGAAGCTACCATGACCGACCATGACCGTGAAGCAGAAGGCATTTCACCCGTGCAGAAACAATGAGCTGTGCCCAGAACCCCACAGCTGCTGGGGATTCCCTTCATCATCATTAGTTCCTCCCATGCTATTAATACTAACTGTGTGTATACTGGAGTTGCAAGTTCTTTTCTCATGTTCTTTTTTTAGGTGAGGAAAGTAAGGCTTGGATTTCTTCTCCTTTTTTTTTTTTTTTGAGTTGAATTCTCACTCTGTCACCCAGGCTGCAGTGCAGTGGCATGCTCACGGCCACCGCAACCTCGACCTGCTGGGCTCAGGCGATCCTTCCGCCTCAGCTTTCCAAGTAGCTGGACCTACAGTCATGTGCCACCACACCCAGCTAATTTTTTTATTTACTGTAGAGATGAGGTCCCGCCAAGTTGCCCAGGCTGGTCTTGAACCCGTGGGCTCAGGCAGTCCTCTCACCTCAGCCTCCCAAAGTGCTAGGGACATAGGCGTGAGCCACCGCACCGGGGCCAGGCTTGGATTATTTAAAAAATAACTTTTCCAAGTTCACTGAACGAGACCACTGGCTCTCAAATCTCAGCACTCTTTCTAACAAAGGAGAAAAACAAAGTATGAGGAAACCGCAGTCATTGTCTTTGAGAACTATTTTATTCAAATAAGTGAGATTTTGAATATTCTCAAAATAAAAGGACCGGGCAGCCCTAAAAAGCCAGGTTCAACAACTGATTCAGAAACATGGCTGGCAGTTTAGAACATGTGGGGGAGGGGAGTCTCTTTGAGATGGGACCAGCCTTGCTCAATTTTGCATCCTAAACGTAGTTGCTCGTTGTCAACTGAGGAAAGAAATGAAAGGCAGAGGCCGGGCTCAGTGGCTCAGCCTGTCATCCCAGCACTTTGAGAGGCTGAGGCAAGTGGATTGTCTGAGCCCACGGGTTTGAGACCAGCCTGGGCAACTTGGTGAGATGTCGTCTGTACAATAAATCAAAAATTAACTGGGCATAGGAGCACATGTCTGTAGTTCCAGCTACTCAGAAGGCTGAGGTAGAAGGATCGCCAGAGCAGCAGGTCGATGCTGGGGTGGCTGTGAGTGTGCCACTGCATTCCAGCCTGGGCTACGGAGTAAGATTCCATCTCAAAGAAAAAAAAAGAAAAGAAATGAAAGGCAGGGGTGAGAGGAAGAAGAAGAGCAGGGAAGGGTTGGATGGGCCTCCTTGGCACCCTGTTTTGCCTCCTGAATGCTCTCTGTTTCTAGGTTTTTACTATGCTGTTTTCACTTTGATGAATATATTATAGTTTTTTTCTTTCATTTGAGTACTTCCCATAGGAAAAAAATGATGAACATAGAAGACAAGAGTCATGTAAAGGAAGACTAATGCTAACCAGCTAATTGCTAATTAATCAGAAGACTAATGCTGCTTTACTGATGTTAGCATTAACATGAGGACAGCACAGAATTTATGTTAGTGTAGGATACTGATTTTGATCTTTTCTTTTCTTTTCTTTTGAGTTGGAGTCTCACTCTGTCGCCCAGACTGGAGTGCAGTGGCCACTCCCAGCCACCGCAGCCTCGACCTGCTGGGCTCCGGCGATCCTTCCGCCTCAGCTTTCCAAGTAGCTGGAACTACAGGCTAAAATTTCAACTCCTTATGCTGATGAATAAACAGTTCTTATCTTAGTTAACAAGGTCAACAGGTGTCCCGATCAGAATTATAATTTTGTCCAAAAATATTTCAGGTACAAAAGCCAAAGTCCCTGTTTCAGTAGGTAGCACACTCAGGAGGCTCCTGAAATATTATTCATTTAAATAGTGATGTGCTTTTTTGTTTGTTTGTTTAGTTGGAGTCTCACTCTGTCGCCCAGGCTGGAGTGCAGTGGCACACTGCCGGCCACCACAGCCTCGACCTGCTGGGCTCAGGAGATCCTTCCGCCTTAGCCTTCCAAGTAGCTGGAACTACAGGCATGTGCTGCCATGCCTGGCTTATTTTTTGATTTATTGTAGAGACGAGGTCTCACCAAGTTGCCAGGGCTGATCTCAAACTCCGAGACTCATACAATCCTCTCACCTTGGCCTCCCAAAGTGCTGGGATGATAGGCTGAGCCACCACGCCCAGCCCAAATAGTGATATAACTTGACACTCTCATCCCTCTAAAATGCATTCCTTTCTCATGAGGAATAAGCAGTGCTTCGTTGGCAAGATCTAACTTGGGGAAATCTTTTTTTTTTCTTTTCTTGAGTTAGGGTCTTACTTTGTTGTTTAAGCTGGAGTACAGTGGCACCATCACCACTCACCACAGTCCTCCAACTCCTGGGCTCCAGTGATCCTCCTGACAGCCTCCTGAGTAGCTAGGACTACAGGTGTGTGTCCCCATGCCCAGCGAATTTTTAAAATTTTTTTGTAGAAACCAGATCTCACTGTGTTGCCTAGGTTAGTCCCAAGCTCCTAGGACCAAGCAGTCCTTCCATCTCAGCCTCCCCAAGTGCTGGGATTATAGGTATGAGCTACTGCACTCACCCTGACCAGGGTAAATCTTTTAAAGAGTACTGGTAGTCTTTGGGAGACTTCCTCCTCTGTCACTTAAGGTTGACAAAATAGAAGAGACATTTTGTTTATTCCCTTTTAATTGTAATGAATTTTTTAAAATGCTGTGTCCAGAAGAGGAAAATACATGCTTATTGTCCCATGACTGCTTCTGAATGAGAAGTGAACTATTCTGAGAATGGCCGGCAAAAAGCTTTGTAGATAATCGGTTGGTTACACAAAATGACTGAAGCCACAGCTGCCGAAATTATTGCAAACTTTTTATTTGCTCTATCATTAGATGAAGATCTCTGTTATTAACTTTGAATTTTGGGTAATTGTCAGTGACCTTGGTCTTTGTACTTGAGTTTTGATGAACGTCCATACCATCCTCTCTACATTGTATTAATACCAATGAAGTCAATTCTTTCTGCCCTTGAGGAAATGTACCTCTGCTAGGGTATTTTTACTTTCTCCTTGGTCCTTAGGTAACAGCTTGCATTAAAAGGCTTTATCTTTGAAGCCAATTTCCCTTCCGCTTCTAGTTTATTTAGTAAACTTATGAACGAATTACATGGTGGTGGTTGTTTTTTTTAATCCTCATTTTAGAGCTAGTGCTTCATGCCTTTTTCAAAGGGGATAGGAAAGTAGAATTGAGAGCTAGTGTGGCTCAGTGGGAAAAACACAGGTCTTGGGATCCATCAGGAAATCAAGATGTCGGTTATAATGCAAGAACCACTGTACTGCTTATTATTAATGTGACCTTAGCAAATAGCCTAAGTTCTGTGAGTCATAGTGAAATGGTGATAACGGCCATTACACCAACTTCACAGGGTGAGGTGAGGATGGTGTCCGTGAAAAGCTTTGAAAACTATGAGGTTCTAAGACTATTATTTCCAGATTCCTTTACCCCTTAAAAAAAAAAAAAAAACTTCATTGAGATAAAATTGCCCATTTCAACTGTACAATTTAGTGGAGTTTTTTTGGTATAGAATATTTTTACCATTTCAAAAAGAAGCCCACACTCTTAAGCCATCACCTCCCTGATCCGTTCCCCTGCCTTTTCAATTTTCATTTTGTGTTTATTTATAGAGACTCTGGGATAATTTTTTAAAATTAAATTAAGTAAAAATAAGATGACTTGCGATGACATTATGATACCGTTTCCTATGAAGAGTGTCTCTTTAGGGCTTTCCAGTTAATGATCTGAGTGCATTGGCAGGATGATGGATGATGACCTAAGTGTTAATAAATGACATTATGAGGGAGATTACAATTCCCGATGCATTTCTATTTTGAGAAGCAGAAAAGATAGATACATACTTACTGTTGAAGTCACCTACGCGGGATGGATCTGTGGGCGGGCGGGGGAGAAGTGAGTGCACCAATGAGCAGGGAGGGGACGGTGAGGGGAGAGGGAAGGGATAAGAGGGGTGTGCCCTCCCAGGAGGGGGTTTTCCCAACCCAGGAAACCCACACAGTCGGGAAGCTGCTTGTAATTGTCCTTAACTTTCTAAACATGAATTTGACTTTGTGTAGCAGAGCTAGGAAAGAAAGAAGGATGGCTGGGTGGACAAAAGGGAGGGAGGAGAAAGGAATGGAAGGGAAAAAGGCCCACTCTGGGAGTGCCTCTGTTTTCCACGCAACCCAAATGTTAAGTGGACGTGATGAAGCAGGGTGAAAATCTGAGTGTGCAGGGTTGACTTGAGAAAAGGAACTCACCCTCGGCCTCCTTGTTGTTCCAGGCCGCCAGATCCCACCCTTGGACCCTCACGAAAATGGAAACAATGGAGCCATCAAACTTGTGAAGCAACCCTCCCAAGCCAGCCGCCGGTGCTGCTGACTGGAGGGTGGTGGTCTGCGGTACTTGAAGAAGCCAGAGCCCACGCCTTGTCCACTGCTGAAGGACCCCACACTCGGTAACCTGGCACCTCATTTTGTGAAGAGTGAACACGCTGGCTTTGCATCCTGGAAGACCTACAGGGAGCTGGGCAGGAAACGTCCCTCAAAAAGGATTTTAGAAAACTCTGGAAAAACCCACCTCCCCACCACGAAAAGGCCTTTAGTATATGAAATGCACATGGGAAGTATTATACTTACTAGGTGATCAGCATAGTTGCATTTTGGTTAAAAACCTTAAAAACGTCTTGGATTTGTACAACTCTTAACTGCCTTATTGTGTGTATGGGATTCTAAAGTGGTTTTCCACTTGTGTTCCCTTTGTTACCTAGCCAAATTTCAGTAACTTCTTCAGTGCCATTGCCTTTGTTACCTAACCTATCTTCACTGAAATGCAAATTTAATTTAGAAGGTTAGTTTTTAGCTAGTTTGGGAAGTCAGCCTTTATTTATTACTTTTCTGAAGGAAGTCAGAGAAGGGTAATTGGACCATCGCTCAAACTGAGACTTGAGCTATCACAGAAGAGGACAAAGATGTATTAGAAACTGTTGTGTATATCTCTTAATTGGTGAGCATTTTTATAAGTTTTGGTCATATATAAAAACAATCCAAATCAAACTGAAGTATTGCATAAAAGTTTGGGATTGGGAGGACTAGTTTGAAAGAGTAACTGTGTAAGCATTAATAGCTGTAGGCTTTAAATATTATTCAAGAGACCAACTGATGTGCAGTAATAAATTCCTACTCTCTCAGAGAAGTTTAATGCACGTAGTACTATTTTACTAAGAGAATATGTCATGGTGTCATATCTAGGGGAAGAAAATGAACAGGAATTAAATTTAATGTTTGAGTCTAAACCATAGGGCAAACTTCTAATAATAGCAATTAATAATAGGTTACAGGAAAGCTGGCCAGAGGAAGTATCAGCACCTTAAAATCATAGACCAAAAAAACTACAAAAATCAGAGAAAATATTTAAAATGTTGCCAGACTTGGGGAGGAGGGTCGTAGGGCTATCTAGAGGTCTGACTCCGATGTGCTAATGAACTGAGAATGGGCTTCGAGGGGAATCTTCCTTTTCAGATTCCCTGTCTGCTGGCTTAATGAAAGGTGTCTGAATCCAAAGGAAGAAAACACATGAAAAGGAAGAAAAGTCATTTCCATTGAAAATTCAAATCCTATTACCATTCTAACTTCCATTAAAAAGTGGGGATCAAGGAGCATTTGATTTCCTGTCAGGACTTATATCGGGGGGGGGGTTGATTCTTTTTTTTTTTTGAGTCGGAGTCTCACTCGGTCGTCCAGACTGGGGTGCAGTGGCCGCCCCTGGCCACCACAGCCTCGACCTGCTGGGCTCCAGCGATCCTTCCGTCTCAGCCTTACAAGTAGCTGGAACTACAGGTGCACGCTACCACACCCGGCTAATTTTTTGATTTATTGTAGAGATGAGGTCTCACCAAGTTGCCCAGGCGGGTCTCGAACCCGCGGGCTCAGGCAATCCACTCACCTCAGCCTCCCAAGGCGCGGGGTTACAGGCTGAGCCACCGAGCCTGGCTCGGGGGGTGATTCTTAAAGGATTTTGGGATTGGTGCTCAGAAATGGTTAGTCACGTAGAAATGCTGACAAGGGCCAGCTGGTCTCTTCTTTCCCTTGAACACTGCAGGGCCAGCAAGCCTTTATTGACAGCTTACAGTGTGCAAGTCAGAAACAGATCAGGAACTGATTAAGTACCTGGCACTTTCAGTGACTCAGCAGGAGCTGGTGTTGGAGTGTCCTGTCTCAGCCGTGTCCACCCTGCCCTTGATGGGCAAGAGACAGAAAGGGAGAGTCCTGGAGAGACCAAGGCCAAGTTTATACTTAATAGGTTCATTGTAATCAAGGAAATGAGGCCAGGCTGAAATCACAGTCATGTTTTTCAACTCAAGAATGTCCTGTCAGTGGGGATGTGCTTACTGCTTCACCCAACTTGTGAGAGCTGCCTGGCAGTCTTAGGATATGAAGACTGGAAGACATTTATTTTGGTTTGAGAATTCCATTTGGCTCTCCCAGACAGGTACTGCAAAAACTGTTAGCAAGTGGCAATTGGATGCCTTGGCAGTACCTTTGCAAGGATTTTTAGGTGTTTTTTCACACTGTCAACATTACTAGCTGATAGGATTCTGCTTGCAGGCCAAGAAATGATCATACCTCTTGCCAAAGGTAAAAGCATTCTGAATTAAAAATTTGAAATAACCTCTTTCCAGGTGACATGCAGGCTTACTTTCAATCCTTTCCTTTCCCAGTTTTCCCTGAGAACCTGGGTGTATCTCTAGATAGCTGCTCAGGTTTCCTAGCTAAGGTGGTAAGCATCCCAGCAGAGAGTTTCACAGACAGATTTGACTGGGTTTGCATTTTGTTTAAACCACATGTGGTGAGCTACCCACTGGTGAGCCCATGGCTTTATTTCAGAAGCACACAAGAGTGTGAAACCACTCTTTCATCTGTCTGTGTTGTATTAGCTATACGAGCCAGTTGGAGTTGTTGGTGAAGAGAGTAGCTTACACTTGGGCACACAAATCTTCACATAAACTTTGAGTCTTCTCTGAAGACAGATGCTCAGGCCTGGTCCACAGTGAGACTTTTCTGCCTTCCTTTATTTTGGCTTGGGATTACTTTCTGGCTGTTCTAATAAGTGAACCATAACCATATAATATTATGAAAAGACCTGGAAATTATCGTTGCCAAAAAAAAAAAAAAAAAAAGCCAAGTGGTTTCATGTGCTGTAACATCCTTGACACCGTTTTCCAAAATGTGCCCCTTCTCCCTTTTTTCCTTCCTGTGTGATGTGTATGTGTATATGTGTAAATATGATTGTATATTTGTTACACTGACATGTAATCCATTTCACTGGTGAGTTTGGCTCCTGACTGTGTCTCATAAGGTAGACATGGATTCTTGGAGGGATGGCTTCCCGGAGGAAATCGCTAAGAATGGTTGTGGAGTTGTGCAAATATTTTATGTAGGGACATAATCGACTTGTCATATTATGGCTAAAAATGGCACATTAGGGTGTTGAATATGACGTTACCTTGCAGACTAGAAGGTTGAAGACCTAAAACTTACTTTTCACCAACAATAAGGGCTGTGCCCCAATGAAAACTGAGTTTATTTTCCGAAGGAGGTTTGGATGATCAGGGCATTTCCTCTGCAATCGAGGACCTTGGCGTGTAATGGTGGAAACTAAGCTTTCTTATGTGGGCTCTCTTCTCACTGTTCTGCAGTGATCATGGCAAGTTGAGGAAAGAGCTGGCTTGTAAACTAAGAGGCTCTGAGCAGTACTCAGAACTACTAGGTATCCAGTTTACCCTTTTAGCATTGTTGTTGAAACTGGACCCAGTGATCCAGTGGCGCTGCTCTGTCGTGCATACTACTCCCGTTCTCCTGCTTTTGTCAAGGGCTTCACTCTGGGCTGGACCCAGTTCTTGCACATACAGTGCCAAGCAGACAGCTAGGACCTTTCCACCTCGTATTCTATTCTATAGCAAAGCGTTTCCCTCGATAATGCCCAGTTGTATCTGATATTTTGGGTTTAATGCACACTGATTCATACTAATAAATGTTTTAAGTTTTACCACGTTTGTCTTTTTCTTATGATGATGCTCAGCTGAATAATCTTCTTAAAATCACAGTCAACTCAGAATACTAAGAATGATGAGTCCCCAGAGAAACGCGTTTACCCATACATATGAAGACACGCGTAAGGATGTTCACCATAGCACTGTTTGCAATAGCAAAATGTCTTCCATCGAGGAAACAGACAAATGTTGCATGTCACATGATGAAAGCTATAGGGTGGTTTAAATGAATGTAATATCTAAAATGCACCAACATGTATCTTAGAAAAGGAACTGTGCAGTGCACAGTCTGGGCAATCAACCTGTGCCCCGACTGAGTGAATGAAGCGACTTGAAGAAGTGTTAAGACATATCAACTTTGCAAAATAATAAATATTGTTTATAAATCTGTACATGTTAAGATAAAAGAAGAAAAAACACGAACTTCATGATGGTCACCTGTGGGAAAGGAAGGAGGTGAACGGGTTCAGGCAGAAGATAAAGGACATTTAACTGTCAGTCATTTTTATCTACTTCATAATACAAAAATCCAAAGCCAACATGGCAACACAACAGCATTTGGTAATTTCTACTTACTCCCATCCCCTCTCCTGTGTTGTCTTAGCCCTTGCCTCCCAGCAGCCACCAACACACACATTTTTTCAGGCATACACCTGTGGAGCTTCTGTTTTCTGTGCAGAGCTTTGTTGGCATCCTAGAGGATTATGGGACAGCAAGCGGTGATGGAGAGAGGCAGTACCTGTACATTCTCAGCTTTCGAGATACTGCCCTAGGCCCCAGCTGGGAAACCACTGATGCGGCTTTTTCAGGTCAGCCTGGGCTTCAAGGGTGTCAGCTCAATGGGTCGGCCAGCCAAGCCCGAGGGTCGAGGAGGGGCTGGTAAGCCTAGCCCCAGAAGCGTCAGCTCTAGTGGGCTGGCAAGCCAAGCCTTGAGTGTTGCGACTCGGTGGGCTGGCAAACCTAGCCCCTAGAGTGTTGGCTCTAATGGGCTGGCAAGCCAAACCCTTAGAGTGTTGCTGGTTTGGTGGGCTGGCAAGCCTAGCTCCTGAGGTGTCTCAGCTTTGGAGTCTCGCCTTCCTCCAGCAGCTCTCCTGGTTCAGCTGGCTCTGTCGGCTGGCAGGCCAGCCTCTGGGGTGCCCGGCTTTTCTACTCTGATGATTTTCTGCAGCTCTTCAGGGTTGAGGTTCTTGTCTCATGCCCAGGAAGAATGAGGGACATGGGCAGTCAGAAAGTGAGAAGGCAGGATTTATTGAGGACAGGAGAACTCCCACAGTAGGGAGGGGGCCCAAAGGCATTGCCCATCTGGGACTGAAAACCTGGTGCTTATATAGCCCTAAGTCCAAGCCGATTGGCTAGCACTAGCTGTGAGCTGTTGCTGTTCTGATTGGTCGCTTTTCAATCCCAGCAGTGAGGACTTTAGCTCTAGCTTGAGAGGCTTGCAGAGAGCTTGTTTACCAATGCTGAGCCTGAGAGGCCTGCCAGGAGTTCACTCTTTGTTACCAGAGGACTTGCCTGTCTGTTTGCCTGCCTAGTCTTTCTCTAGCTATCTCCTGTCTCACCACTTCCAATATATAGTCAAACAAGAGAATGAAAACCTACCATTACCAAGGGATCCAGCATTTCGATTTTTTGAGGAAACATGCCTTTCTTTTTGCATTGACTAAGAAGTGGTTATCTCTTTACGGCAACTTTGGAAGGTGTTTTTGGAATTAGTCCTGTGATTGGATTCAGCTGGCAAATGTAACCCAGCTTTCCTTGTCAATAATAGATTCTCCATAGGGACTGCACCCCTCAATCCCTCAGAACCGCTTTGTCCTACCTCGGGGGTATATTTAAAGGACTCAAGTGTCTGGGGAGTTATGTATTGAGGCTGAGAGGACTTCGTGGCACCTTGCACATTTTCACAAAACAACCCTGGTTGGCCAGGAGCGGTGGCTTACACCTGTAATCCCAGCACTTTGGGAGGCAGAGGCAAGAGGATTGCCTGAGCCCAGGGGTTTGAGACCAGCCTGGGCAACATGTTGAGACCTCGTCTCTACAATAAATAAAAAAATTCACCAGGTGTAGTGGCACTCTTGTAGTCCCAGCTGTGCGAGAGACTGAAGCAGAAGGATCACCTGAGCCCAGCACATCAAGGCTGTAGTAGCCACTGCACTCCGGCCTGGCTAACAGACATACCGCAGCCATGTGTAGCTGGACTGAATTTTTGTACATTGTGAAGCTTTCTCCCTTTCATTCCAGTGTTCTGTTTAAAAAAAAAAAAAAAGCTTAAAAGAACATCAAGTTTGGCCAGGCTCAGTGGCTCAGCCTGTAATCCCAGCACTTTGGGAGACCGAGGCAAGTGGATTGCCTGAGCCTGCAGGTTCAAGACAAGCCCGGGCAACTTGGTGAGATCTTTTCTCTACACTAAATCAAAAATTAGCTGGGCATGGTAGCACACGCCTGTAGTTCTGGTTCCTTGGAAGGCTGAGGTAGAAGGATCGCTGGAGCCCAGCAGGTTGACGCTGGGGTGGCTGTGGGCATGCCACTGCACTCCAGCCTGGGCAGCAGAGTGAGACTCCAACTCCAAAAAAAAAAAAAGAACATCAAGTGTTAGCAGGTATACTGAAAATAGGCAGTCCCTTGCGTACTGGTCAGAGTATAAATGGTACAATCTTTCCAGAAAGCAGTTCAGCAATGCATGTCTAAAGTATTTGGAATGATCATACCCTATGACCTATTAGTTCTATTTTCCTGTTTCTGGAAAATAATTTTAATTGTGTGTGTATATAAGTATCATCTATTGCTTCAAAACACACTTGCCCAAAACTTAAATTGGCCTAAGATAATAAACACGAATTATCTCACAGTTTCTGAGGGCAGGAATTGGGAATGGTTTAGCTGGGTGGTTCTGGCTAGGATTCTCAATATGTTGCCTGGGGCTACAGTCATCTGAAGGCTTGACTGGGGCTGGAATTCTTCCAAGATGGCTCACTTGGCTGTTGGCAGAAAAACCTCAGTTCCTTACCATGGGGTCCTCTCTCCGAGAACCGCTTGAGTGACCTTATAACAACTGGTGCCTCCATTCTGTCTGATTGCAGAACACTCAGTTTAGTGCTACCTGGTTGTATCCAGCTGCTTACAGTGGCATCTGTCACTTTAGCTTTCAACTTGTCAGGATTTAACCCTCTGCCCTTTCTCCCAGGGGAAAGAAGGGAACATTGAAGTGTCTGGAGGGTTCCTTGCATCCATCAGGGGGAGATGTGTTTAGTTGCTGTCCCTCCTGAGCACCTCTTGCCTTCTTTGGAGATCTCACCTGTCCTGCCTGGTCTGTGGTGATTGGCTCCCAGCCCACTTTCACCTCCAGTCACTGGATCCATGGAAGTCTCTCTGTCCCCCTTGTCTTGTGCACCTAGCTCCCTCAGTCCACTTCTGCACCCCACTGAGAGCACCTGGGAGATTTTAGATGGGGGCATGAACCTCCTGGCTCCATGGGTACAGCCTGGATGTGGGGTGGGGCCCAGTGCTCAGCCCACTTCCAGAATGTGGTAGAGAGTTGGTGCTGGGCCTGCCTTCTGGGGCCTTACCCAGTTGTGTCTGTGTGTAAGCTGTCTTAGCCATTCCAGTGCTCCCCTTCCTGAAGTCCAGGGTGGGAGGATTAGGGAGGGTAGGAGGCCTGGGAGGGGCATAACTTTATATCAGCTTCATCAGGGATTGCCCTTCTAAGTTCCCAGATCCTCTGCTGGCTTGCAGATTTCCTCTAAACCAGAGCACTTCTGAAAGTGAAAAGGGTGCCATTAACATTACACTTGTACTACAGGCGAAAATGGATAGCCCCAGGCACACTGAGATGTAGGGTGTGGTCTAGCCTCCTACACATTCTGGTCTAGCCTCCTACACATCAGGCAAGGGAGTGGGTAGTTGAGGGAGACAGAATGCTCAGGAGCACCTTATCACAGCTGTCATTGTAAAGTCGTCCATCTGTCCATTCATTCATCCACCCATCCGTCCGTTCATCCATCCGTCTATCCATCAACAAGTGCTTTTTAAGGGCTACTGTGAGTCCTAGGGTGAACTAGTCTCTACGCTCCATCAGATTTATGCAATTGCTAAACTTACAAAGGAGGAAACAGAGAAGGGAAAAGCAAGACAGTCAATGGCAGGAATGAGGAGAATTCCCTTCACCTGCTGACAGGGCAGCTTGGCTGAAGGAGGCACTCAGACCACACAGGTGGGAACCAGATTTGGAGAATCAGCTCCACAACTTACACGTCAGAAAATCCTGAGCAAGTTATTTGGTTTCTCTGAGCCTTGGTTGCCTCCTGTAAGATGGGGAGAGTAGCCACACCACACAGTTAATGTCAAGATGAAGTTAAGTCATGGTTTGTAAAGCACTTAGGGCAAGGAACTGAGTGGCTAGGATGATTGAAAGGATTCAATCCAAAATGGAGTCAATAGAGCCAAAGAGCAGCCATTTTAACATTGCTTAGCTTTGTCATGTTTTTCTAGCAGTTCAATTTTCCCTCTAATCACTAGCCAAGGACAGACAGTTTCTCAGAGATAGATTGATAATTATTTTACAACCCTCTCCCCAGCTTGTTTTGTACTAATTAACTTTTCTATTTAGTTTTGTACTAATTAGCTTTTCTATTTAGTTTTGTACTAATTAGCTTTTCTATTTAGTATTTGCATAAGAAACAACCTAATCGGCCCTGGGTGATGCAGACCCCATCCCCATGGCAAGAGTCATGTAATTAACCCATCTATCTGCCTGCTGTCCAACATACATCACCTGACGTCAGTACCCGTACTTCCTGTCCCCTTTGTGAGAGATGTGGAAAGACCACCACCCAATCCCCTTAATGACCTGCCCCACACCAAAGGGAAGGTTTAAAAGGCATTCAACCTCAAACAGCAGTCACCATTGCTTTGCTAAACTCTGGTCTGGCCATGAGGCTCTTTGAGCTGTGGCTGCCATTGTTTTCTTAAGCTTTGGCCTCCTCTGCTACGTTGGGGAGGTGAATCTCTCCTCTCTCTCTTTCTCAATCTAATTTTTGTACAATGCTTTGCATCTTACACGCAGCATTGAATCACAGACCCCCACCACCACCTATGACCTAACTTTTTGGAGGCTCCACTGGGATTTTGACTTTAACAATGACACATAGGCTGTGGCCTGGGAGCTAGAAGGGGTTCTTTTTTTCCTGTATTCTTAGCGGTCACCTTCTTTTTGCTCTCTTTCTTTTTGTTTTCTTGGAGTCAGCGTGATGTGACGTTGAAGAAATCCAGGGTCAAGCCACCAAGTCTATAATTTGTTGGCAGTGAGACCTTCAGCAGATCAGTCTCTCTAAGCCTCAGTTTCCTCATATGTCAAATATAGATAATAATTCATGCAGACACATGTCTACACTTCTGGAATCCAAAAAGCTT
Source organism: Carlito syrichta (assembly GCF_000164805.1). Lineage (NCBI taxonomy): Eukaryota > Metazoa > Chordata > Mammalia > Primates > Tarsiidae > Carlito > Carlito syrichta. The sequence goes on from NW_007216406.1 coordinate 314,478, forward strand.
CCTAAATAGAAAGATTTTCCCCGAGTTTGATATGGATTTATTTGACAGCAAAACCAAACCTGAGCTGGTGTGATGCTATTTGTAATCATTTCTCTAGCTGGGGTGAATATTTGTATATTTAGCTGCAGAAATACTACTGTGTTTCATGATACGATCTTTCCCCGACTCTGCTGGAATGTTCTGTGATAGATATACTATATTTATTTTATAAAATCCCAACAAAATTCTGAATTCTGAAAACCCCTGCCCCCAAGGTATAAAGTATCGATACTCACCTCACCGGCGCCTTATGGAGGTCGAGTGAGATGCTGTGTGTGATAAGAATATTTCCTGGGGAGACCTGGGCAGCTCTCCCGTGGTGCTACTTACATGGCGGCAACATTCACTGCCTTTTAAGTGGGGCCACAGGGTTTACTCTACAGAAAACATCACAGCCCTGGCTCCAAACAGTAACAGCTAACATGAATATAGTGGCTTGCCACGTGCCAGACACCATTTTAGGTACTTCACATCATATTACCTCTTTGTGTCTTTACAACAAGCTTTATGAGGTAGGTACTGTTGTCTTCATTTTATAGATGAGGAAACCGAGGCATAAGAGGTTAAGTAAATTGCCCAAGATCATAGACTTTTTGATCAAGACAAAGGCAATTATTAGCTACTGCTAGTTCTTCTTTCTTTCCTCTCATTATAAGTACTGCAAATAATAAATGAAGGAAGAAAAGGAGACCCACATTTATAGAAAACTTGCCATGATCTCCTTTCAAACTGTGTCTTGTTTTATCTACAAGACAAATCTGAGAAGGAGAGGCAATCATCCTGCCCCTTTTAATCGTCATTTGTATAAAAGAAGCATGGGAGAGCTTAAGGGACTATTTTGTACAGTGAGGGCAAACTGCATGCATGCAAAGTCTATCCTATCCTAAAACCCATTCTTGCATTTCTTTGTGTGTGTGTGTGTGTGTGTGTGTGTGTGTGTGTGTGTGTGTGTGTGTTTCATACTGAACTTTTATTTATTTATTTTTATTTTTAAAATTGTGGGATATAGTTAAGGGTTAGGTATACAAATATTCATTGTGAAGGTACCCTTGTTGATGAGACGTGCCCCCCTTTCCAGATATGGGAAGATATCGACTATCATTCTTGCATTTCAGGAGGAGGTTTTTTTATTGAGTAGGAGTCTCACTCTGTCACCCAGACTGGAGTGCAGTGGCACGCTCCTGGCCACCGCAGCCTCGATGATCCTTCTGCCTCAGCCTTCCAAGTAGCTGGAACTACAGGCACGTGCTACCATGCCCGGCTAATTTTTTGATTTATTGTAGAGATGAACTCTTGCCAAGTTGCCCAGGTGGGTCTCGAACCCACGGGCTCAGGCAATCCACTCACCTCAGCCTCCCAAAGCGCGGGATTATAGGCTGAGCCACCGAGCCTGGCTTCAAGAGGAGGTTTTGACTAGGGAGTAAAGGGTTAACCAGCTCAGGCCTGGAGAGCTGAGTCACCCAGCGAATGGAGGCTGCTTTGTTGGGAAGATCTGATCCAAAACTGCTGGTGTGACTCTCCTTGACCCTCCCGCTTGGGCAGCTTGATTTATCTTTTCCATATCCCTGACCTTGAAGTTGAAACTATTGCTCAGCCCTCACTGAAGTTTTTTTTTTTTTGAGTCTCACTCTGTCGCCCAGGCTGGAATGCAGTGGCATGCTCACGGCCACCGCAACCTCGACCTGCTGGGTTCAGGTAATCCTTCCGCCTCAGCCTTTCAAGTAGCCGGAACTACAGGCACGCGCCACCACACCTGGCTAATGTTTTGATTTAGTGTAGAGATGTGGTCTCACCACGTTGCCCAGGCTGGTCTCAAACCCGCAGGCTCAGGCAGTCCTCTCCCCTCAGCCTCCCAAGTGCTGGGATTATAGGCATGAGCCACCGTGCCCGGCCTCACTGAAGTTCTTAACTAGCTTTTTGAAATGGCTTGTGCATCAGGGTCCAATCTTGACTTTGTAGGGCCTTAGGTCCTGAATTCACTTCTAAGAACCCAGGGCCCAAGCTGGTGCCCCCAAGTGGGCCTGGGTGACCCAGGTGGTGGCCAGGTTTCTTGGTTCCTTTGCCTCCGTTTCTCCCTGGGTTTGTACATACCTTTCATCTCCATTCCTGCTTCTTTGGAAAAAGATCCCGACTCATCTCTAAGGAGTGCCCTAAGTTTCCCCCCCACCTTCCGTCTTAAAACTCCTCCAGCCCTAGTTTTCCCTCCTGTCAACCTATATACATGCATAAATCTTCTCTAGTTTTCAGGCACGGCCATTCATCTTTTTCTCCTCACCAAGTTACCCTCTCTTCCCTTCACACTAATACAATTCTTTTTTTTTTTTTAATCTAATACAGTTTGTTTTTTTTTTGAGTTGAGTCTCACTCTGTCACCCAGACTGGAGTGCAGCAGCACACTCACAGCCACCCCAGTGTCAACCTGCTGGGCTCCAGCGATCCTTCCACCTCAGCCTTCCTATTTGCTGGAACTACAGGCACGTGCTACTACGCCTGGCTCATTTTTTATTTATTGTAGAGATGAGGTCTCACCAAGTTGCCCTGGCTGGTCTCAAACCCGTGGGCTCAGGCAATCCACTCACCTCGGCCTCCCAAAGTGCTGGGATGACAGGCTGAGCCACCAAGCCTGGCCTAATACAATGTTTTGTTTTTTTTTTTTGAGTTGGAGTCTCACTGTCGCCCAGACTGGAGTGCAGTGGCCGCTCCCGGCCACCGCAGCCTCAACCTGCTGGGCTCCGGCGATCCTTCCGCCTCAACCTTCCGAGTAGCGGGAACTACAGGCACGTGCTACCACGCCTGGCTGATTTTTTGATTTATTGTAGAGATGAGATCTCGCTGCCCAGGCGGCTCTCAAACCCGCGGGTTCAGGCAATCCACTCACCTCAGCCTCACAAAGGCACGGGATTACAGGCTGAGCCACCGAGCCCGGCCTAATACAATTTATAAACTAGATTCGTGATCTACTCACCTGATCTTCTATTCACCACTCACCTGGATTTGGCCCCCATCTTTTGCTCTGCACTGGCAAAGCCTGTGACTTACCTAACAGGCCCTGATGACTCATTTCTTCCCACTCTTTCTACTCCCTGTGGGCATTTGAAGCTGTTGGCCCCTCCCTCCTGGACACTCCATCTCTGGCCCAGGGGCTGGTGGCTCCCTGGTTTCTCAGCTTTCTCTGCCTCTTTTTATTTTCCTCTGCTGTCTCTTCTTAGACTTCCCTCCCTGCGTACATGCAGGTACTTCCTGCAAATTGGTGTTCCTGATCCCTCTCAATATACCACCTTCTTTCTGATTTCATCCAATCTTATGGCTTCAACTATTGCCTCTAGGTGTTTGGCGTCCAAATCGTGGTCTGGCGTGACTTCTTGCCAAAGATCAGAGCTTGATTCCCAGCAGTAGGAGGGGTATACCCATGAGTGTCCTGCTTCAGAAACCAAAGCCCCTTCTAGGCATGTAACCCTGACTCCGCCTTGTCAGGGACTACACCTTGTTAGAGATGCAGTTTGTGCACTGTGCTGGATAGTGGCTCCTTCCAAGCATTAAACAAACCTCATACATTCTATTTTTCAGTTTTTCAAGCCTTTCAGCCTTCTTTCCACTATCTTGGTATAGGCTCTTAATATGTTCTATCTTGACCATTGCAATTGTTTTCATCAGCTCTCTTAGAATTCTGCCTTTGGCCCTCAAAGATCTATTGTTACAGTGAGTCGGCTGAAATACAGATCAAATCATGACATTTCCTTAAAACTTTCTGTGGATGGGCTTGGTGGCTCAGACTGTGATCCCAGCACTTTGGGCAGCCCAGGCGAGGAATTGCCTGAGCCTGAGGGTTCGAGACCAGCCCGGGCAACATGGTGAGACCTCGTCTCTATAATAAATAAAAAATTAGCCGGGCGTGTGCCTGCTTATAGTTCTGGTTACTTGGAAGGCTGAGGTGGGAGGATCGCTGGAGCCAGCTGGTTGATGCTGGAGTGGCTGTGAGTGTGCCACTGCACTCTAGCCTGGGCAACAAGAGTGAGACAACAACTCAAAACCAAAAAACACGTTCTGTGATATACTCCCTTGCCAATTAAGTAAAATTCCAATTTTGTAGCCTGTGATCCCCCCCCCACGCGCGCCCGCCGCTCCAGCTCCCACCCACTTCACACCCTGGTTGATTTCTCCTCCCCTGGGAAGGCCTTCCCATTTGCTCCTCTCTGCTGCTGTGCACCACTCCATTCCTGGAGACTGGGAAGCAAATTCTAGGAGGCCTTCCCAGATCTTCCCAGGGGGAAAATAGTCCCCTCTTCCAGTCACTGTAGAGTTGGGGGCAGCATTTGTGCACCAAACACAACAAATCTAGTATTAAAATGTCATTTTTATTCCCTCCACTCACTATTGTAGCAAGAGACCAGAAAGAGATACTCAAATGGCACAGGCACTTCAGTTCCATTGTGCAAGTTTTCACCCAGTGTCTGGGGTACTCCATGGTGGGCTGAAGACTGCAGATACCAAAGCAGATCCCTCGCTCTCGAAAAGCCTAGATTTGGACTGGGAGGAGAGATTTATGCCATGTGACATCATTTCATTAAATGTGTGGTGACGCCAGGCTTGGTGGCTCAGCCTGTCATCCCAGCTCTTTGGGAGGCTGAGGCGAGTGGACTGCCTGAGGCTGCGAGTTCGAGACCAACCTGGGCAACATGGCGAGACCTCGTCTCTACAAGAACTAGACAATTAGCCGGGAGTGGAAGCATGTGCCTGTAGTTCCCGCTACCTGGAAGACTGAAACAGAAGGATTGCCGGCGCCCAGCAGATCAACGCTGGGGTGGCCATGAGTGTGCCACTGCATGCCAGCCTGGACAACAGAGTGAGATTCCAAATCAAAAAAAAAAATGTGTGGTGCTGACAGGATTAAGTGTTGGTCTGTGACATCTTTGGTTGAAACATTTTTCTTTCTTTTTTTTTTTGAGTTGGAGTCTCACTCTGTCACCCAGGCTGGAGTGCAGTGGCACCCTCATGGCCATCACAGCTTCTACCTGCTGGGCTTAGGTGATCTTTCCACTTCAGCCTTCCAAATAGTTGGAACCACAGGCATGCGCCACCATGCCCAACTAATTTTTTGACTTATTGTAGAGGCGAGGTCTTGCCAAGTTGCCCAGCTGATCTCCAACTCCTAGGCTCAGGCAATCCTCTGGCCTCTGCCTCCTAATAATGTACAGGCATGAGCCACTGCGCCCGGCCAATTTTTCAGTACTCTGACTTTAAACTTAGTTGGCTAGTTTGGAAACATCTTATGAAAATAGTTTCTTTCACCTCTTTCCTATTCCTTTTTTAGTTTATTTTTTAAGTTGACATGTAATAATATTACAAATTTCTGGGATATGTGTTTTGATACACACAATGCGTAGTGACGCTCCTATTTCTTTATTCAGAGGCCAAGTTGGAGATGGTGTTCTGGCAGATGTTAATAAAGATCATTTTAGCAAGCATATTTTTTAATTTGAGTGTTTTAGTGTAAACCTTCTTCAACTGTTTCCCATTATACAAGCTGTAATCCAGCCATGCCTTTATTCGCTCGTGCATGAAGTGCCCACTGAATGCCACATTCACTTATGATGAAAATGAGTTAAGGTCAGTATTGACCATTTGTCTGAACATCAAAACATCATCTGAGCATCAAAGCTACAATTAATACACTAAGAGATGTTCACTGGAGACTGCTGCTTTGCTTTTTTTTTTTTTTTTTTGAGTCGGAGTCTCACTCCATCGCCCAGGCTGGAGTGCAGTGGTACACTCACAGCCACCCCAGTGTCAACCTGCTGGACTCCAGCGATCCTTCCGCATCAGCTTTCCAAGTAGCTGGAACTATAGGCGTGCCCAGCTAATTTGTGTGTGTGTGTGTGTGTGTGTGTGTGTGTGTGTGTGTAGAGATGAAATCTCGCCAATTTGCCTGGGCTGGTCTCGAATCCACAGGCTCAGGCAATCCACTTGCCTCGGCTTCCCAAAGTGCTGGGATGACAGGCTGAGCCACCGATCCTGACCACTTTGCTTCTTTTTACCTGCTCTACTCTGTTGTAGTTTCATCTGCTCTGAAGTCAGGTATCTTTAGTGGTCAGCTTACTTGTCTGGCTTCTTTAGAAGGTGGGCATTGGAGCCGGGCTCGGTGGCTCAGCCTGTAATCCCGCGCCTTTGGGAGGCTGAGGTGAGTGGATTGCCTGAACCCGCGGGTTCGAGACCCACCTGGGCAACTTGACGAGACCTCATCTCTACAATAAATCAAAAAACTAGCCAGGCGTGGAAGCACGTACCTGTAGTTCCGGCTGCTTGAAAGGCTGAGGCGGAAGGATCGCCAGAGCCCAGCAGGTCGAGGCTGCGGTGGCTGGGAGCGGCCACTGCACTCCAGTCTGGGCGACAGAGTGAGACTCCAACTCAAAAAACAAAAAAGAAGAAGGTGGGCATTGGTAGATGAGAAGAACTATATGTAGAGAGCAATGTCCTTGTGACCAGCAGTTACGTGCATTTGCCAAGTCTTCTAAGTGGCATATTTGTATTAAAACAGCAACAAACTTACACCTTAACTAAATCTTTTTTTTTTTTTTTGAGTTGTAGTCTCACTGTTTCGCCCAGGCTGGAGTGCAGTGGCATGCTCACGGCCACCACAGCCTCAACCTGTTGGGCTCAGGTGGTCCTTCTGCCTCAGTCTTCCAAGTAGCTGGAACTACGGGTATGCACCACCATACCCAGCTAGTTTTTTGGTTTACTGTAGAGATTAGGTTTTGCCAAGTTGCCCAGGCTGGTCTTGAACCCCTGAACTCAGGCAATCCTCTCACTCCCACCTTCCAAAGTGCTGGAATTACAGGCTTGAGTTACCGCGTCGGCTACATCTTTAGCTACATCTTACCAAAGCAACTCCAAACAGAATTTTCCTGTAAATATTCACACCAGAGAGTTTTAAACATCATACTCAAAGTCAGAGATAGAGTAGGACATCTCACAACTCGTCCTGGCGGGGTGCCCATGGATCCTCAGGTTTTCAGACTCTCTAGACAATCTGGAAGACAAAACTTTCTTCTGCTAACCCTGACCACCCCTTGTAACAGACATTGCTAGTACCACCTCCAAGCACAGCCACTCAGTATTCACCTCTATTCTCAGATGGCTACTTCCTGCAAACACCTGTGATTCTCTCAGGGTGGCTATGGGGACACGCAAAGCCCGTGCATAGGACAAGCAGAGTGTCAGACTTAAGCCTCTGGAAAAAGTGCTCAAATGAAGCCTAGGGAGTTGGAATCACACTTTCCAGCCCACCCTGGGTGTGAACCTCACTTTTTCCCAGTGGCAGCTGGCTTGATTACTTCCCCAGTGCCCCACAGTGTGTCCTGGGATCATCTCCCAAATAAGCGACTTGCACTCAAATTCTTGTTTGGGGTCAGCTTTTCACAGTTTAATTAAAATGCATTATCATCTATTCAGTAATGAAAAGAAGCAATTAATAGACTCAACAACATGGGGTTGCGTAAATGCATATTTCTGAATGAAATAAGTCCATTTGTGAAGGTAGCATGCTATATAATTCAATGTGGCCAGTCGTGTATGCCAAGCCACACACCTTTTCCCATGCTCCTTTTTGGGTATGAAATAGTCCCCATTACTGGCAACTAGGGGTTTTTAATTCAGGGGTTGTTCAAACCAGCCCAGTGGGGTTCTATAAACCCAGCTAGAGTTGGCTAGAGAATACATCTGGAGTGGTTTCAGAATAGTTAACCTGTACCACCAGGATTAACAACTCTATCCACTAGAGCACAGCGCTTACTTGTGGTTCCTTTTATCCTTAGTTTTTATAGTTTCTAGTCCTTTCCAAGGTCCCCACCCCTTCAGTGGAGTCATATCATATATTTGTATCATGTGCACGGTGACTTCCAAAGTGTACAGTAAGGAAAGCAGAGAAACCTGACCAACACTACCTCAACCAGGTGATCAAGGTCATCAAGACCACCATCAGCAGTAAGTCAGGTTGATAGCATGAACTCTCAATATGTTTAATTTATAATAAAGTGATGAAAATGGCACCTCACCACTGTGGTCTTTCTCCCAAAACACAGAACTCTGGTCTAACCACGAGAAACTCATTAGACACAAACCCCAGTTGAGAAGCGTTCTCCAAAATACTTGACCATTATTCTTCAAACTGTTGAAACCATCAAGAAAAGGAAAGTGTGAGGTACTATTACAGCTCAGAGAAGCCTAAGGAGGCATGTCAACTCCCTGTAATGTGGTATCTTGGACAGAATTCTATAACCCCCACTAAAAAAAATTAGGGAAAAGCTAATGAAGTCCAAATAGAGTCTTTTTGGATTTTTGTTATTAATAATGATACACCAATGTTGGTTCCTTAGCTGTGACACATATCCCATTGTAATTTAAGATGTTAACAATAGGGGGACCCAGATGTGGGGTATATGGAAGCTCTCTGTACTATCTTTGCAAATTTTCTGTAAAGTGTATTCTATAATACGTTTACGTTTAGCTGGGCGTGGTGGTACACACCTGTAGTTCCAACTACTTGGAAGGCTGAGGCAGAAGGATCGCCTGAGTTTGGCAGATTGAGGCTGTGAATGGTCGTGAGCGTGCCACTGCACTCCAGCCTGGGCGACAGAGTGAGTCCAACTAAAATAAATAAATAAATAAATAAATAATAAAATGTTTATGTAAAAATGTGTTATTATGCTTAAAGACCTTCTCTCTGGAGTAAACATTAGAAGGAATGTAGGGAATGCAGGACAGCGCCCTCTCTTGCTTCAGTGACTATTGAACAGGATGGGGAGCTCAGAGTTAAAACTGTGCCCCAAAGAGTTCAAGAAACCAATGATTAACAGAAATTCTTGGGTTTACAGGATAGCAGGCAAGAAAAGAAACAACTTGCTGAAAAGCCGAAACTGAAACTTTGCCCCAAAGAGTAAGAAACCAGTGATTAACAGAAATTCTTGAGTTTGCAGGTTGCCAGATAAGAAACATCTTGTTGAAACCCTGAACTTCTCTCTTCTTGTGAGATTTAAAAATTGCCTAAAATCTGTTGGAACCAATATGACCGACTGGAGTCTGCACAGAATGAGCTTGCTGATTCCACAACCCGAATTTCTACCACATGTTTCATACTAACTGCCCCAGAATTCGCCCGTGCAACCCACGAGGTAGCATGAAGAGATAACTGGCTGCCCAAGGACTTTCCCACCTTCTTTCCTTCCACCAATTTCCTGCTCATCTCAGAATCCACCCCCTATAACTTTTCTCATAAAATGATTGCCCTAAAGCCAGCTCGGGGAGACAGATTTGAACTAGACTCCTGTCTCCTTGTTGGTTGACTTGCAATAAAAAACTTTTATTTTCTCCCAAACCAGATAGTATTGCTCAGTAACAAGGTTAAGATTCTTTCACCTCCAAATATCCAGCTGGAAATATGATTTCTAACAGGGGTCTTTTCTGGCAAAATTTCACAAAATGTACCCATTTTGTGTCTTATTTGTGTTTTAGTGGTGATTCATATTAAATTCACTCCCTTCCCATTGCCTGTCCATTATGCTGAATAACCAAAAAGTCTGAAAGTCATAGGAAAAATATTTTTATGGTTCCACAGTACATTGATGGACACTTGGGTGTGTGGTATATAAAAAATAAAATAAAAGCCATAAATGTATACACATGATCTCTTTAACTCTTTCTGTCTCTCTGAGATGGTTGAATTTTTAATGTTAACAAAAGGAGTGATTTACAGACTGATTTCACTTTAAACTTTCTCCTCGTTGTATTAGAATTCATATTAAATTTAATTCTGGAATGTTTTAGCATGTCCTTCTCCCCCTTCTTCTTCCTTCTCCCCCTCCTCTTCTTTTTTTGTGGTAGCAATTTGATTTCAGAATACTCTTTTCTTTTCTTTTTTTTTTCCCGAGTGGAGGTCTTACTCTATCACCCAGGCTGGAGTGCAGTGGCATGATCTCAGCTCACCACAGCCTTGACCTTCTGGACTCAGGTGATCCTTCTGCCTTAACCCCACAAATAGCTGGGGCTACAGGTGTACAACACCATGCTGGATTAATTTTTTGGTGTTTTTGTAGAGATGAGGTCTCACTTTGTTGCCCAGACTGGTCTCGAACTCCTGGGCTCAAACAATCCTCCCAACTCGGCCTCCCAAAGTGCTGGAATTATAGGCATGAATCACTGAACCCAGCCAGCACTATTATTTTTATTGTTGTTACTATTATTAGCAGTTTGGGACCATAGAGGAGGTGGTCTCAGAATTGGAAGTTCAGAAGTTTATATACAAATACAAATGTGTCACCAAGAGTGAAAATCAGACAAGAGAAAATTGATGGATTTAACCACACAAAAATAGAAGCATCTGTATATTGTTCCCAAAATATCATCAATAAAATTAAAAGGCAAACAGAGAAAAACTATGACAATGACTGGCAGAAGGAAATTATACACAATTATATAAATATACAAATATATAATAAGAAAACTAATATAGGTATATGGAGAGACTTTCTCTTCAAGAGGTATCAAGCAAAGACTGTGATATGGCAATTTTTTTTTTTTTTTTGAGTTGGAGTCTCACTCTGTCGCCCAGACTGGAGTGCAGTGGCACACTCCCGGCCACCGCAGCCTCAACCTGCTGGGCTCTGGCGACCTTTCCACCTCAGCCTTCCAAGTAGCTGGAACTACAGGCATGTGCTATCATGCCTGGCTAAGTTTTTTGATTTATTGTAGAGATGAAGTCTCGCCAAGTTGCCCAGGCAGGTCTTGAACCCGCGGGCTCCCAAACTGCGGGATTACAGGCTGAGCCACCGAGCCTGGCCGATAGGGCAATTTTTAAAGAAAGAAATAGAAACTGGTGGCAATATGTTAAAAAATTCAACTAAATAAATGCAGAATGACATATGACCAGTGACATAACTTTTTTTGTCCATCAAATTGCACTTTAATACCTTACTGATAGTTAGAACAGCCTTTAAAAAATATTTTGGCAATATCTACCAAAAAAATCTTAAAATGTTTACCACTGGGTACAGTGGCTGAAGCCTGTCATCTCAGCACTTCGGGAGATGGAGGCGAGAGAATTGCCTGAGCCTAGGGGTTTGAGACCAGCCTGGGCAACTTAGCAAGACCTTGTCTCTACTATAAATCAAAAAATTAGCCAGGTGGAGTGGTGCGGGCCTGTAGCTACTTGTAAGGCTGAAGGGGAAGGATCGCCTGAGCCCAGCAGGTCAAGGCTGCGGTTGCCGTGAGTGTGCCACTGCACTCCAGGACTCCAGCCTGGGTGACAGAGTGAGACTCTAACTTAAAAAAAAAAAAAGACTCCAACTAAAAAAACAAAAAAATGTTCACCAATTGATCTAGGGACTCCATTTTCTAAGAAGAAAAGTAATATGTGAAAAATTTATTCATCAATATGTTTATTACTACATTGTTTATAATAGTAAAGAGTCAAATATCAACCTTTATATCCACCAATAGAAAATTATTTATATAAACTGTAGTTCTTCCATTCAAAGGAACACTAATCAGTCATTTAAAAATGATTATGTAGGTAAAGGATCAGCAGACTATGGCCCACTGTCCAGCTGCCTATTTTCATAAATAAAGTGTTATTGGGATACAATCATACCCATTTGTGTATGTATTGTGTATGGCTACTGTGTATTAGTTTGCTAGGGCTCCTGTAGCAAACTATCACAAATGGGGTGGCTTAAACAACAGAAATGTACTGTCTCACAATTCTAGAGGCTGGAAATCCAAAATCAAGGTGTTCTGAAGGGTGTGAGGAGGATCTGTTTCAGGCTTCTCTTCTTGGCTTGTAGATGGCGGTCTTCTCCTGTGTCTCTTCACATCATCTTCCCGTGTGTGTGTCCAAACTTTCCCTTTTTATAACGATACCAGTCGTGTTGGATTAGGGGTTCACTCTACTCCAGTATGACCTCAACTAACTACATCTGCAATGAACCTATTTCCAAAAAAAAAAGAAAGAAAGGTCACAGTCTGAGGTACGGAGGGGTTAAGGCTTCAGCACATGAACTTGAGCAGGACACAACTGAGCCAGTAACAGCTGCTTTCATGCTATAACAGTAGAGTCAGGTAGTTCCAAAAGAAACCATGTGGTCTGCAAAGTCTGGAGACGTTATTATCTGGCCCTTACAGAAAAAAACTGCCGACTTTGCTATAGGTGAACATATTTTAACATGGAAAATACTTTAAAAAATCTATTCTTAAAAATATTTATTTTTATTTTTTATGGTAATATGGTGTTTTATTTATTCTGTCCATTAATTAATATTTGAGGACATTTACAAAAATATTAATGGTATTTAATCTAAGAGAAGTTCAACTGTTTTTTTGTTGTTGTTGTTGTTGTTGTTGAGTTGGAGTCTTACTCCATCGTCCAGAGGCAGGAGTGCAGTGGCACAGTCAGGTCGACCTGCTGGGCTCCAGCAATCTTCCCACCTTCCAAGTAGTCAGAACTACAGGTGCGAGCTACCATGCCCAGCTAATTTTTAATTTATTGTAGAGACAAGGTCTTGTCAAGTTCCCCAGGCTGGTCTCAAATCCGCAGGCTTAGACAATCCACTCACCTCGGCCTCCCAAAGCGCTGGGATTACAGGCAGAACCACCGAGCCCAGCTGACTTTTTTTTTTTAACATCTCAATTCCATCTCAATAAGGAAAAGAGTCAACATAATCATGGTCAAAATTAGGATGTCACAAAAGTTACAAATAAATGCTTGGTATTATTTTGTCAATATATAATTCAGTTTTTGGTGTAAGGTTATTTGACTACAAGATAGAACATTTGGTTTATTTCACCAATAAGAATATCTTTTAATGCTGGTATGGCCTTTTCTTGGTATTTCTTTTTTTTTTTTTGAGTTGGAGTCTCACTCTGTCGCCCAGACTGGAGTGCAGTGGCCGCTCCCAGCCACCGCGGCCTCGACCTGCTGGGCTCCAGCGATCCTTCTGCCTCAGCCTTCCGAGTAGCCGAAATTACAGGCACGTGCTACCACGCCCGGCTGATTTTTTGATTTATTGTAGAGATGAGGTCTCGCTGCCCAGGCGGGTCTCGAACCCGCGGGCTCAGGCAATTCACTCACCTCAGCCTCCCAAAGGCACGGGATAACAGGCTGAGCCACCGAGCCCGGCTGGTATTTCTTATACTGTTGATTTTCGGCATCAGTATCTGAGATTGTATGGAGTTAAGCGGAGAGGGACTCATCATGTGAATTCCAAATAAGACTGCAGAATGGGTCACTAGCATACAGAATAAGGAGGTAAACATAACACAACTGTCCAGCATTTCTGAAGTCAGTAGTTTAAGCGTAAGGAGTTTAGTCAAAATTCAGAAATAAAAGCTCATCATAAAATAAGCACCGAGTTCTCTGTGCAGGCGCCAACCAGGGGCTCCAAGGGGTGAGCAGGGGGAGGTTGAGAGGAGGGCCAAGGCACAAGGGTGCTCTCCTCGCCTCCCTGTCCTCTCTTCATCCTGACATAGGCAACCAAAGACCTTCCCCAGAAGGAACACCAGAAGGAAAATACAAAACTCCTAAAGGAAAGGATTACAAAATAGTATCTCTTTTGGAAACGTATCTCATTTGAAAATACCTACATAGTAGTAGAAAAAAGACACAAATATACATCACAGTATTGTTAGCAGTGATCCCCGAAGTATGAAGCCCTATGCGTAATCTTTATTTTCCTTTTGCTTATCTCTATTTAAATTTTTCTATTATGAACACGTACCAATTTTGGAATTATAAAGCCAAAAACTTATGCCAGCATGAGATATGAAGAACTAGTCGTCCTTACAAGCATGTGGTGGAAATGAAGTCCCACCCAGGGTTACTCCAACTTCCCTCTGGTGTCCTTCCCTGGACAGCAGAGGCTGGGAACAGAAAGCCGTGTTTGCTGGACTCTCTTGCAGCTGAGGCTCCAGATATGAGATCAATTCCATCAGGAGATGAACCTGCTTGAGAAGGAGTCCTTGTTTGTAGCTCTGCCTCCTCCTGCAGGGGCCCAGTGGAGGGAGTTGGAGTGAAACATCAGTGTGAAGCTCTAGGTCTGAGCTGAGGGGATAGAGGCTGGGCTGACTCACCCGATGGCAGCTCTAGCGGAAAGTTCTGGAGCCAGCAGATGGGGTGGGGCTTCCTGACTTCCCACTTTCCTGATGTCCCGGAGGTTGTGGTGTGACCAGCAGGCCTATTCTGTAGCATTGTTCAGTGTTCTGGGAATCGTTCCTGGACATCCAGCCTAAACAGGCAGCCTTGCTGGCAGTTTTACAACTGCCTAAATCATCCTAGGCCCCAAATAACTGGTTACTTCTATTTCCTGAGACAACCTTGATGGACACAAGGGCTCCTAAGCAATTTGGGAACAAGCTTATGCTTGAAGGAAAACATACATTCTATGACAAGTCAAACGAAAATTATTCAGAGGCATCAATATTTCGAGTTGCTTGAGATCTGTCTGGATTGCAGAAGGACGAGTAAAAATTAACTGGTGCAACAGCCAAACCTCAAACACAACTAAGATCTCCAAGTATAAATGCAACAGGACCACAGATTTCCTCTTTTACTAAGATATGCAGATATGATGTAGCTTAAGCATTTCCCTAAAATGGAAATGTTTCTCCATGAGGCTCGTCTCAATGGGTTTTGGAGAGGGTTGGTGGGGAATAGGGAAACTGAATTAATTTACAAGATCTGACAAGTTCACAGACTTGCCATCATGCACTTACATTGGCAGCACTATAGAACCAACTTGGTGAGTTTTTATAACTTTGGTTGATCAGTGTCCCACAGCTGTGTTCATGTTGATGTGTGGCAGTATCTTGCTGAGTGGGGTTCATTATTGTTGTTGTATGTTTTTTTGTGCCATTGCGATAATGTCAGAGTTTGAATTAGAGAAATGAACAAGCATTACATTTCTTGTTAAACTTGGCAAGAGTGGAAGTGAAACAGGGACATGCCAGTCCAAGTTAATGGGGATAATGCCATGAAGAAAACGATAGTGTCCCATTGGATTAAATGTTTTTCTGAGGGGAAAGAAAGTGTCACTGAGAAGAGAGGTCAGGACAGCCAGTAACGAGCAGAACAGACAGAAACATTGCAAAAACTTGTCAAACTGAATGTCAAAATCATCTGCTGACTATGAGAAGCATAGCAGACCAAATAAACATCAATAGAGAAACAGGAAAATCTTGACATGAGAAAGTGTGCAAAAAATGGTCCTGAAGGAGCTCTTGCATCCAGACAATGCACCAACTCACACAGCACTGTCTGCGAGGGAGTTTTTAGCCAGTAAACAAATAACTCCTCACCTCCCTCCTCACCTGATCTGGCCCCCAGTGACTTTTTAATTTACCTGAAGATAAAGGAAATATTGAAAGGAAGACATTTTATGACATTCAGGACATCGAGGGTAATACAATGACAGCTCTGATGGTCATTCCAGAAAAAGTGTTCCAAAATTGCTTTGATGGGTGGACTAGGCACTGGCATGTGTGCATAGCTTCCCAAGGTGAGTACCTTGAAGGTGACCATAGTGATATTCAGCAATGAGATATGGAGAACCTTTTCTCTTTCTTTCTTTTTTTTTTTTTGAGTCAGAATCTCACTTGTCACCCAGGCTGGAGTGCAATGGCATGCTCATGGACACCGCAGCCATGGCCTGCTGGACTCAGGTGACCTTTCTGCCCCAGCCTTCCAAGTAGCTGGAACTACAGGCGTGCACTACCACGCCCGGCTTATTTTTTTATTTTTTACTGTAGAGACGAGGGATTACCAAGTTGCCCAGGATGGTCTCGAACCCCTGAGCTCAGGCAATCCTCTCATCTGGCTTCCCAAACTGCTGGGATTATAGGCTTGAGCCACCGTGCCCAGCCAGAACTTTTTCTAGGAAGAGATTGTGAACTTAATTGTCAAGCCTCATATGAGGATTCAATGATCCCAGTTAGAGTGGGAGCATAGTGTTGTTACTATTGATTCTCTGTACTGTGACTTCTTTATCCTTCCTCTAGGCCTCTACTGTAGTTCTCTGGTCTCAGAGTACTTCCTGTCCCACTCTGGGGCGTGCACGACTTCTGGATCCCTGGCATGTTCCCTGTAGACTGTGGGGCCAGGAGCCTGCCCCAGGCCCAGGCATCCACTGCTCTCCTCTGCCAATGGCCATACTGCACTGGGGCAAGTGCTGTGTTGGTTATGGCGTCCACATGGACTTCCCGGACTTCCGTGGAGAGCAAACAAATACGCCCCTGCTTTCGGCCTTCCTGTGGGCACATCTGACCAGCCTCCATGCCGAGTTTTCAACCTGAAGGAGGAAGGCCAGGACACACGTGTCTGTCCTCTTGCTCCTGCAGCCACCAGAATGGAAGGGGTGACATTTTCACATCTGTATCTCAGTTAAGGAGTTCCTCTGTGTGATAATCTACTCCTTCCAAATAGCAAGAACCCTGTACAAGACAGGGTTCAGCCGGGCTCGGTGGCTCAGTCTATAATCTCACGCCTTTGGGAGGCTGAGGTGAGTGGATTGCCTGATCACCTGAGTCCAGCAGGCCATGGCTGCGGTGTCCATGAGCATGCCATTGCACTCCAGCCTGGGTGACAAGTGAGACTCTGACTCAAAAAAAAAAAAAAGAAAGAAAGAGAAAAAGTTCTCCATATCTCATTGCTGAATATCACTATGGTCACCTTCAAGGTACTCACCTTGGGAAGCTATGCACACATGCCAGTGCCTAGTTCACTCACCTGGGCAACTTAGCGAGACCTCATCTCTACAATAAATAAAAAAATCAGCCGGGCGTGGTAGCGCATGCCTGTAATTCCGGCTACTTGGAAGGCTGAGGTGGAAGGGTCGCCGGAACCCAGCAGGTTGAGGCTGCGGTGTTTGGGAGCATGCCACTGCACTCCAGTCTGAGTGACAGAGTGAGACTCCAACTCACACACACACACACAAAAAAAGACAGGGTTCAAGAGAGAAATCAGCCGGGCTCGGTGGCTCAGCCTGTAATCCCGCGCCTTTGGGAGGCTGAGGTAAGTGGATTACCTGAGCCCCCGGGTTCGAGACCCGCCTGGGCGGCGAGACCTTATCTCTACCATAAATCAAAAAATCAGGCGGGCGTGGTAGCGCACGCCTGTAATTCCGGCTACTCGGAAGGCTGAGGCGGAAGGATCGCCGGAGCCCAGCAGGTCGAGGCTGCGGTGGCCGGGAGCGGCCACTGCACTCCAGTCTGGGCGACAGAGTGAGACTCCAACTCAAAAAAAAAAAAAAAAAAAGAGAGAGAAATCAATTCACCAATGAACAAGATCCAAAGATGTCGTCCCTTTTATGCTAATGCAATCTGCTTATCTCACTATTTTGGTTCCTTTCTCCTAACATTTACTGAGGATGAAGGCACTGAACAGACGCGTGCCTTATTCTCATCCTCTGCTTTAAGATAGAGCAGAGTGGAGAGGTCCATCAGTTGTGGAAGCCCTTTACGTGAGAGTGTGAAGTCCATCTCCTGTCCTTTAAAACCTCACATCAGGGTTCAAGACCCGCCCTGGCAACTTGGTGAGACCTCGTCTCTACAAGAAATCAAAAATTAGCCGGGTGTGGTAGCGCGCTCCTATAGTTCCCACTACTTGGAAGGCTGAGGTGGAAGAATCGCCAGAGCCCAGTGGCTGTGGTGACCAGAAGTGTGCCACTGCCCTCCAGTCTGGGCAATGGAGTGGGACTCTGATTCAAATAAATAAATAAATAAAAATAAAACCTCACATCAGAAAGGCCTAGAAGTCTTTGCCCAAATTTTCCCAGTGAGAGAGGGCATAGCTTTCCTTGGAAATATCTGAGGAAGTAGGGTGGGAGCATGAGTTTTCCCTGGAATAGGATTCATGTTATCAAGAAATAGGAATTTGCATGCTGGGTGTGGTGGCTCACACCTGAAATCCCAGCACTTTGGGAGGCTGAGGTGGGATTATAGCTTGAGGCTAGGAGTTGGAGACCAACCTGGGCAACATAGTGCGATCCTGTCTCTAAAAAAAGAAAATAAAATTAGCTGGGCATGGTAATGTGTACTATGTGCCTACTGTCCCAGCTATTTGGGAGACTGAGACAGGAGGGTCACCTGAGCCCAGGAGTTCCAGGCTGCAGTGAGCTATGATCATGTCACTGCACTACAATTTGGGATGACAGAGTGAGATTCTGTCTCTTAAAAAAAAAAGAAAGAAAGAAAAGAAAAAATATGGATTTATTAAGGCCAGCAGGCTCTCTCCTCCATCCCTTTTCCCTTTTCCCCAAAATAAAATATATTTTGGTATAAAAATCCAGATATCTGAACCACTGCCATTAGACACTTTGAGACCTGTATAGAAAATGTGGAGGTCTTGGATCTCGCTCTTTCACCCAGGCTGGAGTGTAGTGGCATAATCACGACTCACTGCAGCCTCAACCTCCTGGGCTCAGGCGATCCTTCCACCTCAGCCTCCTGAGTAACTGGAGCTACAGGTACTCACCATTATGCCTGGTTATTTTTTTGTTTGTTTTCTTTGTAGAGTTGAGGTCTCGCTAGGTTGCCCAGGCTGGTCTCAAACTTCTGGGCTCAAGTGATCCTCCTGATTCAGGCTCCCAAAATGCTGGGATTACAGGCATGAACCGCTGCACCTGGCCTAACTGACAACCCTCTTGATTTCAATACTTATATTGTTGGGGTGAAACTGACAGACAAGGATTTGTTCAAACTGTATGTAGAGAATGCAACATTCCACATGATACCCAGAACCTTGAGCTGGATATGCCGTGCAGATCAAGGGTGGGAAGCAAACCAGCGGTCCCGATTGATAAGAAGTCTTCCTGGAGGAAAGGTGTTTGGATTCCGATTCCACAGAATGGGTAGGCGTGGCTGATAGAACTAGGACTAGCCCTCAGGAGTCTGTTCCCCTCCAAGTAAAGGGTGGGAAGACCCTGTTCTTGGATGTGCCTGCGTGAGAGAGGGTACAGGCTGGGCTCCCGGGCCTGCGAGTGGGGAGGGAGGCCGTCTGGCAGGAGCTGGGCATTTGGTATGCTGGGCACTTTGCAGAGGAAGCTAACGTGGTCACAAGGAGATGATACTTAGGAGATGGTCACAATGGCTGAGTCCTAAAGAGAAAGCTGGAGCTGGAGATTCCTGGAGGGAGATGATAGGAAAGCTGGTTCTTGTCATCCAGTCTGGACAGGACATGTGGCAAACGATACAGCACAAGGTCACGGTTCAGAACGTGGGCTTTGGGGCCTGCCCCTACCTTGTGACCTTGAGTGAACCACATAACTTCTCTGAGGCTCAGTTTTCTCATGTGTAAAGTGCTGATCATAATGATGCTTACCTCAGTGGTTTGTTGTGTTACAAGAAATGATGCCTACGAATGCATACCCACAGCACAGGGAGGCCCCATAACTGAGGCCACCATGAAGTTCTCAAGATCACTGTTGTGAGTACAGAGAGGGAAACTGCCAACTGCTACCCGAATATAAGCTGTTACTCTTAGTTTGATGTTAGGTTAGATAGGTTGGAAATAGTTGGAGGGAATGGCCTTTACTGTGAGACAACTATGAAGGATCAGGAGTGGATATAGACAAGGAACATGATGGAAAGTGCTAAAGCTGGAACCCCCAAAGAGCCAGAAATGAGGCTGGGCAATCAAGAAGAAACAGATGAAGGTGACACAAACGGTAAGGGGGAAGAGAAGGGGGTTGCCTGGGAGCCCTGTGTATGTGGAGAGTAGGCAGCAGTGTGTTGAACCAAGCAGAGATGGTTGTGGTTAAAAAAAAAAAAAGGATGTAGATGATACATGTAATCACATGCTGATGGGCCTTCTGTTGAATGAGAGTGTTCAAATTAACATGTCATTCGTCAGACTTCACTCATGATCTCTAACAGTGACATCAGGGCTGGGGCTCGGTAGTTCAATCTGTCATCCTAGCACTTTGGGAGGCCGAAGCAAGTGGATTGCCTGAGCCCACGGGTTCGAGACTAGCCTGGGCAACTTGGTGAGACTTCATCTCTACAATAAATCAAAAATTAGCCGGGCATGGTAGTGTGTGCCTATAGTTCTGGCTACTT
The DNA here is from genome assembly GCF_000164805.1 of Carlito syrichta. Classification (NCBI taxonomy): domain Eukaryota; kingdom Metazoa; phylum Chordata; class Mammalia; order Primates; family Tarsiidae; genus Carlito; species Carlito syrichta. The sequence continues at coordinate 334,611 of NW_007216406.1, forward strand.
GGAAGGCTGAGGCGGAAGGATTGCCTGAGTCCAGCAGGTCTATGCTGGGGTGACCGTGAGTGTACATGCCACTGCACTCCAGCCTGGGCAACGGAGTGAGACTCTAACTCAAAAACAAAAACAAACAAACAAACAAAAAACTGTGACATCAGTCTTCCTTCGAGTAATGATAATGATTTTTTGTTTCTTTCTTTGCATTTTTGTTTTATTTACTTTGTTGTTCAGAAAGCCCATTACAGGTTCTGCCCAGCAATGCGACTCTCCTGGTCCCAAAGTTCTTGGACACAACTCAGGCCAAAGAGAAGGCCTTTGTCCTTGAGGTCAGCAAAACACTCCATATGGCTGCAGAGGAGTCTGAGGTCCCACAGCAGGGAAGTGACCTCCCCAAGTCCCCAGAAATAAGCCTCCAACCCAAGGAGGGTGACATACCCAAGTCCCCAAAAGAAGCCATTCGGTCCAAGCAGGACAACATCCCCAAGTCCCCAGCAAACACTATTCAACTCAAGCAGGGAAATATACTCAAGTCCTCAGCAAAAGTCATCCAGCCCAAGCAGGGTGACATCCCCAAGTCCCCAAAAGAAACCATCCAGCCCAAGGAGGATGACCTTTCCAAGTCTCCAGCAGCCACTCAGTCCAAGCAAGGCAATAGCCCTAAGTCCCCAGAAGACAGCATCCAGCCCAAGGAAGATGACCTCCTCAAGTACCCAGAAGAAGTCATTCAACCTAAGCAGGGCAACATCCCCATGTCCTCAGCAAATAACATCCATCCAAAGCAGGGTGACATCCCCAAGTCTCCAGAAAAATCCATCCAGCCCAAGCAGGGGACTATCCCCAAGTCCTCAGCAGACACCATCCAGCCCAAACAGGTCAACATACTCAAGTCCTCAGCAAAAGTCATCCAGCCCAAGCAGGGCAATATTCCCAAGTCTGCAACAAAAATCACCCAGCCCAGGCAGGGGGGCATCCTCAAATCCCCAAAAGAAGCCATGCAGTCCAAGGAGGATAACCTCCTTAAGTCTCCAGAAGAAACCATTCAGCTTAAGGAGGGCAACATCCCCAAGTTCTCAGCAAACACCACCCAGCCCAAGCAGAGTGATATCCCCAAATCCCCAGAAGACACCATCCAGCCCAAACAGGTTGAGTTCCCCAAGTCCCCAGAAGAAGTCATCCATCCCAAGAAGGACGACCTTCCCAAGACCCCGGAAGATGCCATCCAACCCAAGGAGGATGACTTCCCCCAGTCCCCAGAAGAAACTCTCCAGTACAAGGAAGGTGACATCTTGAAGTCTGAAGAAGAAACAATGGAGCCCCTGGAGGAGGATCTGGTGAAAGTGATCTTGAGCAAGGAGGACTTCGAGGCAGCGCTCAAGGAAGCCGGCGAGAAACTGGTGGTCGTGGACTTCTCGGCCACATGGTGCGTGCCTTGCAAGACCATCAGGCCGCTCTTCCATTCCCTGTCTGTGAAACATGAGGATGTGGTGTTCCTGGAAGTGGATGCTGACTTCTGTGAGGAGGTGGTGAGAGACTGTGCCGTTATGTGCGTCCCCACCTTTCAGTTTTATAAAAAAGAAGAAAAGGTGGGTGAGTTTTGTGGTGCCCTTAAGGAAAAACTTGAAGCAATCATTGCAGAATTAAAGTAGTCATATATTCTGAAAACATTGTACCCAGTCAGTTGTTTATAGCTTGTGTTTTTTAAAAAAGTGTTTGCAAAAATGATCAGGTATAACAAAAGTGTCCAAATGGCCCTGCTTGTACGTTATAAACTCCACCCTGTTCAAAAAACAATCCAAGCAATAAAACACATTGTGACTGTTTTTTGTTGGTAAGAGAGTGTGAAATTAGAAATTCCCTTGGTGGAGGGTGGTCATCCTGCTGTGTCCTATTTTTCAGTATTGATTTTTTTCACTCCTCTTGAAAATTCTACTCATTTAGTGTTTGCAGCAATTTTAGATAATTTTTCTATGAAAGTACCTGATTGAAAGTTGAATGACTCACAACATCAATAAGGGTATCTGATCTCAAATCAGGCAAAGTGGGGATCAAAGGGAGGCCAAAATTTTACCTATATGATGACCACTTGTATACCTAACCCTGACTATACCCCACATCTTTAAAAGAAAAAAAGAAAATAGAAAAAGAAAGATGAATGGCAATTTCTTTTCTCATGTTCACACTTTTCTCATGTTCATACTTTTCTCATGTTCACATATCTTTGGGGATTCTGATAAGATATTTTTGGACATAAAGAATCTCAAATAGGTGGCGCTCAGTGGCTCAGCCTGTAATCCCAGCACTTTGGGAGGCCGAGGCGAGTAGATTGCCTGAGTCTGCAGGTTCAAGACCAGACTGGGCAAGACCTTGTCTCTATAATAAATCGAAAATTGGTCAGGCGCGGTAGCACACGCCTGTAGTTCCAGCTACTTGGAAGGCAAAGGCAAAGGACTGCTAGAGCCCAGAAAGTCGACGCTGGGGTAGCCATGAGTGTTCCACTGCACTCCATCCTGGGTGACAGTGAGACTCCAACTCAAAAAAAAAAAAAAAAGAATCAAAAATATTCATATGTCTAACTAACCTCCTTCTTGTGCTGGGAGTGCTTTGGAGGTCTCTCAGTGGGTTCTCCAACACGTGATGTGTCAGTAGCAGAGCTGACACCAAGGCTATGTTTTCAGATTTCATGTCCAGGGCTCCATCTGCAAATCCATGCTGACAAAATCTGAAACAGAACTCAAAACTTCAGGCTTCTCAGAGGTTTAAGTCTGTGGGATCTTTGGTGCCATTATGACATCATTGACCACACGGCAAAATTCCTACTTTGTTTCTCTGATGACTGGGTTCCCCATACCTGCTTCCAGATGTCTCTGAGCCCAAATCCAAGTCTGAACCACAGATGGAGGCTTGGTCTAGAGTAGTTTTCAGCTTCATTGAGATGTAATTGGTATATAAGAATTGCACATATTTCATGTAGGTGACAAGATGAGTTTGAACGTGTGCACACACCCATGATACCATCATCATCATTATCAAAATAACTGACACATTCATTACTTCCAGAAGTTTTCTCGTGTCCCTGTTCTTTTTTTTTAATGGTAACAACACTTAATGTGACATCTACCCTCTTAACACATTTTTAAGTGTCCAATACCATATTGTTAACCACAGACACGATGTTGCACAGTAGACTTCTAGAATACATTCATCTTGTGTGACTAAATCTTCATACCCATTGCTCAACAGTTCCCCACCCTCCCCTTTCCAGTAATCACCATTCCATTTTTTTCTGATGCAGAGTGCTTTTTTTTGTGTGTGTGTGTTGGAGTCTCACTCTGTCGCCCAGACTGGAATGGCCATTCCCGGCCACCACAGCTTCGACCTGCCAGGCTCCGGTGATCCTTCCGCCTTCCAGCAAGTAGCTGGAACTACAGGCGTGCGCTGCCACGCCCAGCTAATTTTTTGATTTATTGTAGAGATGAGGTCTCGCCAAGTTGCCCAGGCGGGTCTCGAACCTGCGGGCTCAGGCAATCCACTCACCTCAGCCTCCCAAGGCACGGGATTACAGGCTGAGCCACCCAGCCCGGCTCAGAGTGTTTTTTAAAACATTTAACTAGGTGCCAACATTTTAAAAACCAGGATTTTCTTTAAGATCTAGATTTCTAGCTTTTCTGGGAAAATGATAAGATCTGGCAATACTAGTGTGCATTATCTCAAGAAAATAAATCTAGCTGGGCGTGGTGGCGTGCATCTATAGTTCCAGCTATTTGGAAGGATCTCCTAAGTCCAGCAAGTCGAAGCTGCAGTGGCCGTGAGCATGCCACTGCACTTCAGCCTGGGCAACAGAGTGAAATCTCAACTCAAAAAAAAGAAAAAAAAAAAAAGGAAAACAAATCTAATCTTAGAGGCTGAGAGGTAGCTCTGTCCGCGGGGCGTGCCCTCTGCAGTCCTCTATCGCAGAACCTGGCAGGCTTCTTCATTTATCCAGTTAAGCTGCAACCCTTATGTGAGGCTGAGAGCAGGATTGTCTCATCTCCCCACTGAGCACCTAAACGGACTGTCCTTAGTGGTTCCCCAATTATAGGCTTGTTTACACCATAAACAAACACCTAACAACAGCAAACAAAATATCAAATACTTGGCCTTTTTTCTAAAAAAAGATGTGGAATAACCTAAAAAAGTGTTAATGATAAGGCTAACAAACCAGTAAGAGGAAATTAGAACCATGAAATGAATAATACGTTGGCTTTGAGGGCTGACATAATTGCTCTGATTGAGTGGCACATTTTGTTTCGAGCTTCTTGGCAACCAGGAGAGAAAAGGAAAATGCAGTAATACCCAGACGTCATTACTCAAAAAGTGCAAACTTCAGAATTTGAAAAAGGAGTTGAATTTTCCCTTAAATAAATTCCTCAATGAAATCTCTCTTCTGGGACCTTAAGTTTGAGACATCGAATGATGGATGACGCTCTTGGCAAGATTTTTTAATAATACATTCAGGACAATTTTTTATATGGCTATTCCTGGTAATAATTTTTAGTGAAAGCCAAGGCTGTAATGGCAAAGCACTTTACAGTGAATGAGAGGATTCCAGATTCGAGGTGTATTGTATTTTCATGTAAGTGGATTTGAAGTGATGGTTCTTTTTCTCTGATAGAGAGACCTTCTTCTGACTCAAATCTGTTCCTATTTTCCATATTGTGCAAGCCTGGCTTAGCATAACTCTATCAGTTTAGACCCATAGGCCTAGACTAGAATGAATTAAACCAATCTTTGTGCAATCAGATCTGTTTGGACAACTCAGTGAGTCCCATAACACGTCAGACTGTGCAGTTTGAAGAACCAGGGACCCCAAATCTCACTTCAGTGACGTATACCAACTACTTTTTCTGGGACTGTAGTATAAAAGACATTTCTGTCAAAGGTCTCTTTTTATATCTTGTTACTAAGTGACGTCTTGGACAATGAGCTTAAATCTTAAAAATTATTGTGATAGTAGATTTTTGAGGTGATTTAAGTTTCTTAATGTAAGTCAAGGGAAGAAGACAAAGCACAACTCTAGGAAGGTAATTCTGCAAGCGTGAGAATAGAAAAAACACAAAGCACGTGTGTGGCTCTCTGATGATCTAGTTTAATCCAGGGATAAAACCTAAACTACCAGAGAATCAATTTATGCCCTTCAAACTACCTACTGTGAATACCATTGCTCTTGACTGTTTGTATAATAGTTGAACAACAGCCAGGTCAAAGTTATGTTCTCTGGCAGAAAGCTTGAGTATGAACATTCTATTTTGCTGAGTAAGGAAGAGGCGTGCACTTAAAAAAAGAATCAACCAAGCAATTGGTTTCATCTCTAATATTTAGCATAAGGGATAAATAGGAAGCATTTCTTTTTTCTTTTTTTGGAGTCGAAGTCTCACTCTGTCGCCCAGGCTGGAGTGCAGTGGCACGCTCACAGCCACTGCAGCCTCAACCTGCTGGGCTCAGGGGATCCTTCCACTTCAGCCTTCCAAGTAGCTGGAACTACAGGTGTGCGCCACTACGCCCAGCTAATTTTTTTTTTTTTAATTGTAGAGATGAAATCTCACCAAGTTGCCCAAGCTGGTCCTGAACTCCTGGACTCAGACAATCTTCTTGCCTCCGCCTCCCAAGGTGCTGGGATTAAAGGTGTGAGCCACCATGCCCAGCAATGGGAAGTATTTCTAATGAGAAGGAAAATTCCAGATAATCATATTGGCTGTAAATAATGATAATCTAACTAAAGCCTTAAGAATCAATGGAAAATCTGTTAGAATTAGCAAGAAAACTCAACAAAGTGGCAGTAATCACAGTAATATCAAAAAATCAATAGTTACCATGTGATTTAGTGACAAATAATTGGGAATCATTACAGAAAAAGGTCTCATTTTCAAAAGCAGCAAAATAAATGTCTATCAATAGTCTTCACAAGAACAATAAGAATGACTAAGACTAAATTTAAATTTTGTTCGTTTGTTTGAGTTGGAGTCTTACTTTGTTGCCCAGACTAGAGTGCAGTGGCACACTCACAGTTACTGCACCCTTGACCTGCTGGGCCTGCTGGACTCAGGTGATCCTTCTGCCTCAGCCTTCCAAGTAGCTGGAACTACAGGTGTGCACCCTCATGCCCAGCTAATTTTTTTTTTTTTTTTTTTTTTTGATTGTAGAGATGAGGTCTCACCAAGTTGTCCGGGCTGGTCTCAAACCCATGGGCTCAGGCAATCCTCTCACCTTGACCTCCCAAAGCACTGGGAATATAGGTATGAGCCACTACGCACAACCAAATCTAAATGTTTTGAGAGAAGTATACAACACGTAGATCTGAATAAAGTGAGACGTCAATTTTTCTCACTGGAGAAAAAGATGGAAAGATGTTGAGTCTCTCCATCTATTAGCAAACGTAATATAATTCCAAACGATATCTCAGTGGGATATTTGGGAGAACTTTACAAAATACTTAAAATTTGCTGAGCATGATAGACAAGACTATGTAGGAAAAGTCTTAAATGAGAAGTAATTAAGAAAAACATATCCTATCAGATATTTAAGTGTATAATTGGTATAGTAATTATAAGACAATGATATTAGTGAAAGAAAAGAGAGCTATACAACATAACAGTAACCAAAACTCAGACCTTGATATATAAGACCTTGATATATAATATATGAAAAAGGAAACATTTCAATTTGATGGAATATGAGTGGAATTTTTTTTCAAGAAACTATGGTGAAATTTTGATATTTGAGGTGAAAAATCAGTTTATATCTCATTACCATGTCAGACACCAAAATAAACATGTTGAACTAAAGAATAATCCAGGCTTGGTGGCTCAGCCTGTAATCTCAGCACTTTGGGAGGCCGAGGCGAGTAAATTACCTGAGCCTATGGGTTCGAGACCAGCCCAGGCAGCTTGGTGAAACCTCATCTCTACAATAAATTAAAAAAAAATTAGCCGAAGGTGGTAGTGCATGCCCGTGGTTCTGGCTACTTGGAAGGCTGTGGTGAAAGGATCGCCTAATCCCAGCAGGATGATGCTGGGGTGGCTGTGAGTGTACCACTGCACCCCAGCCTAGGTGACAGAGTGATACTTCAACTAAAAAATAAAACCAAAAAAACAAAACAAAACAAAAAACCCAACCAAACTGTAGAACATTAAAAATAGAAATAAATTTAGTTGAGCATTTATTTGATTCACAGATGGAAAAAGGATTTTCTAGACACAAATGCAATTAAGGAAATCGATTTGAATATATACAACAATTAAACTTCATGACAAAATTAACAGGAAACAAAAATGGAAACAATATTTTCCAAATGTACATTTTATTTACTAAAAAATACTCTTACAAATCACTTAAAAAAATAGAATACTCCTATAGAAAAACAGGCAAAATGTCAGGGACAGTGTCTCATGCCCAGCACTTTGGGAGGCCGAGGTGGGACCCAGGAGTTCAAGACTAGCCTAGGCAGCATGGTCAGACCTCATCTCCACAAAAGTAAAAAGTAAAAAAATTAGCTGGGCATAGTGGTGAATGTCTGTAGTTCCAGTTACTTGGGAGGCTGAGGTGGAAGGGTAGCCTGAACCCAGGAGTTTGAGGCTGCAGTAAGCCATGACTGTGCCACTGCACTCCAGCCTGGGTGCCAGCGTGAGACCCTGACTCAGAAGGAAAGAAGGAAGGAAGGAAGGAAGGAAGGAAGGAAGGAAGGAAGAAAAAATAGGCAAAAGTCACGGTTGGATCATATTAGAATAAAAATTAATTGGTAATAAAAATGAAAAATTTTCACTAATAGGGAAATACAAACAAGATTCAACAAGATTTTAATAGTAGGTATGTAGGGAAACAGTCACTCACATACTGCTGATAAGAGCTAGGATCATGCTGGGCTCAGTGGCTCAGCCTGTAATCCCGTGCCTTTGGGAGGCTGAGGTGAGTGAATTGCCTGAGCCCGCGGGTTCGAGACCTGCCTGGGCAGCGAGACCTCATCTCTACAATAAATCAAAAAATCAGCCGGGCGTGGTAGCGCATGCCTGTAATTCTGGCTACTCGGAAGGCTGAGGCGGAAGGATCGCTGGAGCCCAGCAGGCCAGGCTGCGGTGGCCGGGAGTGCCCACTCTACTCCCATCTGGGCAACAGTGAGACTCCAACTCAAAAAAAAAAAAAGAGTTACGATCACTGCAAACTCTTCTGGAACATAATATGTTATAGTAATAGAAAGGAATAGAATTTTTGTGAAATTTAGCTTGTGTATCCATCTGCTTGGGCTGCCATAACAAAATACCATAGGATGGGTGGCATGAACACCAGACATTTATTTCTCATAGTTCCAGAGTCTGAGGTCAAGGTGTTGGCAGATTTAATTTCTTGTAAGGATTCTCTTCTTGGCTTGCCAAGGCCAACTATTCACTAGTATGAATTGAAGATGTGCCTGTGTATTTTTCTGGTAATCCAGAGCATAACTGTTAGAACACACACACACACACACACACACACACACACACACACACACACACCCCTACTACAGAATCACTTCTCAGGGTCTGAGTGGCCGCACCCCATAAGATGCTCCCTCCTGCAGGAGCTTCTTCCTAACGGCCCCCATAAGCACAAGGCTGCTTTTTTCCCAGCAGAGTTAGGATTTCACATTGCTTTATGGAGCAGTCTTACTTCATCCCTTTCATCCCAACTTGTCCCAGCAGGCCTTCCGGGAATGAGAAGATGCCGAGTCATATTTACAGGGACCCAGCTCACTGAATTCTAGTGGTGCCTCATGGAGTGTGTAGTGCGGGAGTCCCTGGTACTTGCCTCTCACTTCATGTGCTACATGGAGAACCTTCCTCCTCCTCATCAGTGACTTGCTCCTCCAAATTCACTGAGAAATGAAAACGAGAACATAAAAAGTAGGTCAAAATACTAAAAACAGAACGATCCCTATTTTATTTAAATTGAACAAAAGGCATATTGTGTTATCATTGCCTATCTCTGTGATTGGATATTTTTGTTTGCATTCTAATTTTGTTTTTTGCTTCTTACTTACATAATGAAAATCAATGAAATGTTTTGGAAACTCCAGCTGTTTATGCTAGGAAATACAAACAACTGTTAGAAAATATAAAACTGGGAGTACCGAGCAAATGCCTATATTCTAGGCCTTCCGGACTTCAGATTACACATGATGTAAGAACAGAGACTAATCATTGGAAGTTCTTTTGTCTGGAAATGAACTACCTAAGTGATTATGCGTGTAATGGAGTAAGTGATATACTCACTTTTTGGTTGCAAGTGACAGAAACCCTACTCAAATCTGCTCCAGCAAATATAGAGAGTGTATTGAATCTTGGAATTAGAAATTCCAGTGAAATCAACTGCTTCAGATGGATGCAGAGATTCAAACATCAAGATGTACATGTTTTCTACTTCTCTGCTGCTCATCTTGATTTTACCATCAATTGCTTCTTTGGCTCATAATCACAGATAAAAAGTGAATCTGTTTCCTAATAACCCCAACAAAAGTCCCAGGGAATATTCTGATTGGCTGAGTCATATACCAATCACTGAACCACTTTGAGAGAGCTGAAGGACTCTGGTTGGTCAGGCCTGGTCACTTGTGTAGTCAGGAGCAGGGTCAGTCCTATCAAGTGGAAGGAATGGAGGAGGATTACCATGGACAGTGAGAGGAAGGAAGCGATGCCTGTAGATGAGTATATTGATCTCAGAGGATAGCATTTGAGCGCTCCAACCTTCGATCCAGAGACCACACTAAGAATATGATCAGAATCATCCTTATCCCATTGATGAATTCCCATGAAAAACCAAACCCAATAAGAGGCTGTGCATTAATCAAATTCCTTTTAAACACATCTCCTTATTTCCTTGTGATCCGATTTAATTTCCTTGAGTCTGTAACTATACAGCCTGAGCACTAAATATTCTTATTGCCTTTTTCAAATGACAAATTATCTTAGAATAATAAGGAACTTTTGCTAAAGTTGGCATATGGGATCTGAATCAAAAGAGAATGTGAAACCCAATGAGTGGATACTCAGAAATATGCAAAAGATGTGAACAGGGTAAGACAGTTTGGAGGTTTGCTCTTCTAAGGGATGATTTTGAAACTTCTTTTTCTCTAAATATGAACAATCTGATTCAATAGTGGGGTTCTACATAGACTGTGCCTTCAATGTTCAACACTTCTGCCTTTTTGAGGCAGAAACCGTCATTTCAAATAAATTATATTCAGCAGATACTTGAAAATTAGAGAGCTACTGTAGTTTGGTTGGATTTGTAAGGGAACTTGTAAGGAAACTGTGAAATGCTACAGTCTATGGAGATAACAGTAAATGAAAAAACCAAATGCTATAAGAAGAAGTGAAGCTGCACATTTTGAAAAAGGGACTTTAACCATGAGATCCTTTAAACCACACAATGAGAATAGATGCCCAGTGCAACAGTGACACATATCTGGGTATAGATAGCATGATGAAACCAAGGCTGTGGCTTAATGGTTTATGAAAATCAGAAATAACAAATTCCAGAGTGGAAGGAAAATGATGACTTATTTGAAAAGAAGTTGGTAATAGAAAATGGTAAATGTGAAGAGGTTAAAGTTAGTAATGCCAGTCAGTGATTTAAATGAAGAACCCTCATGTGTCTGGGTCAGTCCTAAGGAGAATTTCTGGTCAAAAAAAAAAGAAGAAAAGGGAATTGTGAAAATGTGATTGTTGCCAGGCTCGGTGACTCAGCCTGTAATCCCGCGCCTTGGGAGGCTGAGGTGAGTGGACTGCCTGAGCCCATGGGTTTGAGACCCACCTGGGCAACTTGGTGAGACCTCATCTCTACAACAAATCAAAAAATTAGCCGGGTGTGGTAGCGCGCGCCTGTAGTTCCAGCTACTTGGAAGGCTGAGCGGAAGGATCGCCGGAGCCCAGCAGGTCGAGGCTGTGGTGGCCGGGAGCGGCCACTGCACTCCAGTCTGGGCGACAGAGTGAGACTCCAACTCAAAAAAAAGAGAAGTGATTGTTCTATTATATATGATTAAAAGTATGTATATATTGTGCATATATATATTTCATTTTATTTTATTTTTTTCCTAGTCAGAGTTTCACTTTGTCACCTAGATTGGGTTGCAGTGGCAGGATCACGGCTCATCACAGTCTCAAACTCCTGGGCTGAAAGGATCAACCCTCTTCAGCCTCCTGAGTAGCTGGGACTACAAGCGCCCATCACTATGCCTGACTAATTTTTTAATTTTTTGTAGAGAGGAGATCTCTCTATGTTGCCCAGGCTAGTCTCAAACTCCTGGGCTCAAATCATCCTCCTGTCTCTGCCTCCTTCCAAAGTGCTGGGATTACAGACAGGTGTGAACCACTGTACCCACCATATATTACTTTTGGGTTCACAAGTTGGGGGCCATCTTCATTTAGGTTAAGAAGGCAGCTTCAAGTAAGTGTGAGCTTTGGCATGGGGAAAGACAGGGAAGAGTAAAGTTTTTCTCGTATATAAAGTTTCTGCTGGCAGTATTGCTGTTTTCACTCAACTCCTGGTTTAGAAAACAAGGGTTTTCTGGAGAGGCACCTTACTGATAGGTCTTAAGAAAGGGTTAAAAAATAAAAAGTGCTCCTTCTGTCTCCTGTGTCTTGTGAAAGCCACAAAGCCTTGATGTTTGAAAGGCAAAGCTAAATGCAAGTCTAATGACTCATAGATCAATATGTTTCACTGACCTTAGGAAGATATAGGAGGAAGTCACCGGTTAGCTCTTGATTCTCAGTTTAGAAAGGGCAGATGAGGCTGGCCACCGCCCAGAGAAGGCTTTAAGAAGACTTCCTATCATGCCAGTTAACATGGCTAGACTGTAGTGTGTGGTCATGCTATCAGAAGCATGGAATTTGAGCAGCATCTTAGTGTCACAATTCAACATTAATAAATGTTGATGATCTCTTCTCTATGTTCATTCACCTAATTAATTTGATCTCTTCCTGTGACCTTGAAATTACTCATATGATAAAGATGCTTACTTTCAAATAATCTCTATGTGTAGCATCTGAGGGACTTTTAAAAAAGTATTTATAAATCCAGATTATAATCCTACTTCATTTTGGATGGCTATTTTCATGTGTGCATATGTCAGACATTAAAATGCTAAAATAATGTTGGTAGTTGTATAAATTGGATACCAGCAGTCACTACATGTCCCTTTCAGGCCCACCTATGGTATTAATACTTATTTTTCCCTAATGTGCTTTAAAAAAGATCAAGATTTATTATGTATGGTTCAGATGCTACACGTGTTTCTTATTGATATTCAGGTTGAAGTCAGAAAGATCAATGCATGTCAGGAAATTGAATGCTATAGCAACAAGCCCTGTTCACAGCCCATAGACAAACTGTTTCAAATGCAGGGAATATTCTGAGTTCATAGGCTATCTTCCAAGAACACTGTTCACAGGTGCCCACAAAAATGAAAACTCCATTATTTGAATTAAAATTGATAATTTCTCATTACTGGGATGCTTCTATACTTTATTGACTTGGTTAAATATGAGATCTTGATAGCCCTAGTTCTAGCTTCTTGGATGGAGATTAGATTCCTTTCAACAATTCAAGTGAAACATTTCCAAGTGTCCCCTTTCCTGGTAGAATGGGGATTATTGAGCTGACCAGCAAAAGAATAGGGAGTTCCTTAAGTCAGGGGGCTGAAAGTAGAGGTCTCTCATCTCAAGCAGCAGAGGAAGCCAACAAAACTGAAAAGGAAGCAGTAAGTTTGTGACCCGAAGAGACCAGGAGGAGACTGCAGAAGCTGCCAGAAATGTAGAGGTGATCAGTTGGTGTGAGGGTTGGAATCTGTTTGCTGGTGTGGAGATGGGTGGGTATGAGATGACATGGGGAAGGTACTGAGGAGGCCATGACCCGGGACCATCAGTAGTGAATAGGACCGAGGAACGGTGCAGGGTTGGGTCATTCTGGCTTCAAGGACCTTGGTTGGACCAGATCTGCCCCTCCCCACATCTCAGCATTTGCATGTCACCCTAGCAACACACTTGCTATTTCTTTCTAAGCAGATCATTATTATGTACTGTGATGTCATTATTATGTAATATGATGGGTGGCCAAAAAGTTCATCTGAAATGCAGGGTATTTAATTCCATACTGGGGGTTTGCTATCTCTTGATAAAAGACAAAAAATGTTTACTAGTGGGAAAAATATTGAGCATTTGGGTTTGAGTCTGCTTTTGGCATCCTTTGCACTTTTGATAATTTGATAATTATCTGCTCTATTTTTTAAAAAAAGATACTGGTCGGGTGCGGTGGTTTAGCCTGTAAACCCAGCACTTTGGGAGACCAAGGCAAGAGGATTGCCTGAACCCGGGGGTTCGAGACCAGCTTGGCCAACTTGGTGAGACTTCGTCTCTACAATAAATCACAAAATATTAGCCAGGCATGGTTGCGAGCATCTGTGGTTCCAGCTACTTGGAAGGCTGAGGTGGAAGGTTCACCTAAGCCCAGCAGGTCAAGGCTGTGGTGCCATGAGCATGCCACTGCACTCCAGCCTGGGTGACAGAGTGAGACTCCAACTCAATAAACAAACAAACCAACCAACCTAGAGTTGTATAATAATCACTAACACATTTAGGCATAATTTATGTAGAATATTATTTTTCACCATGCTTCAGTCATCTTTTAAAAAAACTTTTTTTTAATTTTAAAGATGTGGGGTACAATCCAGGATTAGGTATACAAATGGTCATCGGACAGGTAAAGTTTGGGCCTCACTTTGGTCCCCGTGTCACCTGGTTTGAGATCAAGTACCCTTATCTTTAGTCATCTTTACAAGAGAATTAGAAACAGGGAAATAATTTTCACTTTACATACAACGTGTTGATTGAATGTTTTTTATATTTTCAACTAGTGGCAGTTAATCACTTAGGCACTTCTTTTTTAACATATTAAAATTGTGGGGTACAGTTAAGGGTTAGGTATACAAATATGCATCATTTAGGCACCCTTGTTGATAAGGGGTGTCCCCCCCGTCCCCAGACAGATACTGACTACCGTTAATTCCACCACCCTTGTCCTCCCCTGTTCCCCCCCATAGATTCCCACCACTGTCGATCCTTTTCTTATAGCATTATGATAGATGCTCAAGGTCCACTTATGAATGAGAACATGTGATACTCATTGTTTGTTGCTGTGAAAGATCACTCAGTATTATAGATTCTAGTTCCATCCAGGTTGCTGCGAAATTCATGATTTTGTGAGAACATGTGATACTCATTGTTTGTTGCTGTGAAAGATCACTTAGTATTATAGATTCTAGTTCCATCCAGGTTGCTACGAAATTCATGATTTTGTTCTTTTTTATGACTGCGTAGTATTTCATCGTGTATATGTACCACATTTTAAAAATCCAGTCCTCTTTTGATGGACATCATGGTTGGTTCTAGGTTCTTGCTATTGTGAACAATGGTGCGATAAACATATGTGGGCAGGTATCTTTTTTATAGAGTGATTTGAGTTCTTCAGGGTATATTCCCAGCAGGGGGATTGCAGGGTCATATGGGAGGTCGATATTTAGAGCTTTTAGGAATCGCCACACTGCTTTCCACAGAGGTTACACTAGTTTACACTCCAACCAACAGTGTAGTGTTCCCTTTTCACCACATCCTCTCCAGCATCTGTTATTTTTTGAGTTATAAATAATGGCCATTCTGACTGGAGTTAGGTGGTATCTCAGTGTAGTTTTAATTTGCATCTCCTTGATGATTAGTGAGGTTGAACATTTCTTCATGTGTCTGTTGGCCACTCGTATGTCTTCTTTTGTGAAGTGTCTGTTTATATCTTTTGCCCACTTTGTAATGGGGTTGTTTGTTTTTTTCTTTTCAGCACGTTTGAGTTCCTTGTAGATCTAAGATGTTAGGCCTTTGTCAGACATGGAGTTGGCAAATACTTTTTCCCAGTTTGTGGACTGTCTCCCTGCTCTCTTAATGGTTTCTTTGGCTTTGCAGAAGCTTGTCAGTTTAATGAGGTCCCACTTGTCTATCTTATCTCTTATGGCATGGGCACTTGAGGTTTTGATTAGGAATTGGTTGCCAGTTCCAATTTCCAAAGGGTGTCTCCTGCATTTTCTAAGGCTCTTATGGTTTGAGGTTTTACATTTAGGTCTCTGATCCATTTTTAGTTCATTTTTGTGTTTGGGGATAGATAGGGGTCTTGTTTGAGTCTTCTGCATTAGGCACTTCTTAATATGATTACATTTCTGTGCCTTTGTCAGAGATAATTTTAACCCATATTTTAAACTGATGTGAAGATTATTTGTACCAATTGTAGTGGGCTGAATGGTGGCCCCAAGATGTCAGGGCCTAATCCCAGGAACTATACACGTTATCTTACTTGGAAGAAGAGTTTTTGCAGATGTGATTAAGTTAAGGATCTTGAGATGAGGTAATAATCCTGGATTATCCGGTGATCCCCAGATGCCATCACAAGTGTCCTTTACGTGAGAGGCAGGGGATTCAACACATGCAGTAGAGAAAGCAGTGTGAAGACCGAGTCAGAGGCTGGAGTGATGCAGCTGCACGTCAAGGCACGCCAGCAGTCACCAGAAGCAAAGAACAGAGTCTCCTCTAGAGAGTCCCGAGGGAGTCTGGTCCCACGGACACCTTGATGCCTTCCAGAATGGTGAGAAAAGAAATAACTGTTGTTTTAAGCCACCGGTTTATGATAATTTGTTCAGCAGTCATTAAAAAGTAAATACATTCGTGAATAAAATATTTTTGTAAGATGTGCTTAAACGCAAAATAGCAGTGATGGATCAGTATTAGGATAGACTTAAGGGTAATAAATCCCTACATATGAAATAATCATTTCTAGCATGTTTTCTTCCTTCTCCTTTGACTCTCTCCACCCCTCTATCTCCTCCTTCTTCTTTCTGTTCTTGAGTTAGAATCTTGCTCTGTTTCCCAGGCATATCTCACTGTAACCTTGAACTCCTGGGCTCAAGTGATCCTCTGACTTCAGCCTTCTTTGTGGCTGGGACTGCAGGAGTGCACAACCATGACTGGCTAATTTTCAAATTTTTTATAGAAATGAGTTGTTGCTATGTTGCCCAGGCTGGTCTCCAACTCCTGGCCTCAAGTGATCATTTCACCTTGGCCTCCCAAAGTGCTGGGATTATAGACATGAGCCCACTGTGACTGGCCCTTTTTTTTCCATTTATTTTTTAACTGACAAATTACAATTGTATATATTTATGGATACTACATAATGTTTTTATTTATGTATGCATTAAAGAAAGATTAAATTAAGCTACTTAACATATCCATCGCCTTGCCAACTTTTTTTGGTGGTAAGAGTGTTAAAATTTTATTCTTTTAGAAGTTTGAAATACATAATTCATTATTATAAACTGTGGTAATCATGCAGTTCAGTAAATCACTGAAACTTATTTTTCGATCTAAGTGAAACATTGTACGTTTTGATTAACATCTTCCCTTTCTCCATCCCTCTCCCTCTCTCCCAGTCTCTAGTAACCACCTTTCTACTCTTGGTTTCTATCACATCAACTTTTTTTGGATTCCACATATAGGCTAGATCATACAGTGTTTGCCTTTCTGTGCCTGGATTAATTCACTTTAGCATAATGCCCTTCAGTTCCATCCGTGTTGTTGTAAATGACAGAAATTCCCCCCTCCTTTTTTTTTGAGTCTGATTCTCGCTCTGCTGCCCAGGCTGAAGTGCAGTGGCATGCTCACGGCCACTGCAGCCTCGACCTGCTGGGCTCAGGCGATCCTTCTGCCTCAGCCTTCCAAGTAGCTGGAACTACAGGCGCATACTATCATGTCCAGCTTATTTTTGTATTTATTGTAGAGATGAGGTGTCACCAAGTTGTCCAGGCTGGTCTTGAACCCTTGAGCTCAGGTAGTCTTCTTGCCCTGGCCTCCCAAAGTGCTGGGATGACAGGCTTGAGCCACCATACCCGGCCTTCAGAATTTCCCTTTTTATAAGTCTATGCAGTGTTCCTTTATGTAAATATACTGTGCCACATTTTCTTTCTCCATTCACCCGTTGACGGGCACTTCCATAGATTGTCTATTATGAATAATGCCTAATGAACATGTGAGTGCAAATATCTCTTCAATATACTGATTTCAATTCTTTTGGATATATACCCAGGGTATGATATTATTTTTAATGATCTAAGAAGTTTGAATTCTGACCAATTATGAGAATATTATTATTTTTGAGTTGTAGTCTCACTCTATTGCCCAAGCTGGAGTGCAGTGGCACACTCACAGCCACCACAGCCTCAACCTGCTGGGCTTAGGCGATCCTTCTGCTTCAGCCTTCCATGTAGCTGGTACTACAGGCATGTACCACTACACCCAGCTAATTTTTTCATTTATTGTAGAGACGAGGTCTTGCCATGTTGCCCAGGCTGGTCTTGAACCCGTGTGCTCAGGCAATCCTCTCGCCTCTGCCTCCCAAAGTGCTGGAATTACAGGCTTGAGCTACCACACCCAGCATGAGAATATTATTCATACAAATATTTTATTTATTTTCATTCATTATAGGATCAGGTAGTATGGAAATGTTGGTTATTTATTTTTTCATAATCTATAAAGCATTGCATTACAAACATGGTTGTATATTCTTTTGCATTTCTCTTTCCTTTGCACTTAGGCCATTATTCTGAACAGAAAGGCTGGTCGATATTGTATGACACATATGAAACTGAGCAACTTGGCCTATGAGTATTGGTTAACAAATTCACTAGAAGAGAAATAAAAGCTTAAGGTAAACAAAGATTGCAAGGTGGTGCTTGAGCAGAGGGCATTCCTGAGGATTAAAGCAACGGGGAGGCCAGGTGTGGTGGCTCATGCCTATAATCCCAGCACTTAGGGAGGGGGAGGCGAGAGGATTGCGTGAGCTCAGGGGTTTGAGACCAGCCTGGGCAATTTGGCAACACCTCATTTCTACAATAAATCCCAAAATTAGCCAGGTGTGGTGGCACATCCTTGTAGTTCCAGCTATTTGAAAGGTTAAGGAGGAAAGATCATTAGAGCCCAGCAGGACAAAGCTGTTGTGGCTGTGATCATGCCACTGCACTCCAGCCTCGATTTACTGAGCTCAGGCTATCCTTCTGCCTCAGCCTTCCAAGTAACTGGAACTACAGGCGTGCACCATCACGCCTGACTAATTTTTTGGTTTATTGTAGAGATGAGGTTTCACCAAGTTTCCCGGTGTCTCGAACCCTTCGACTCAGGCAATCCTCTCGCCTCGGCCTCCCAAAGTGCTGGAATTACAGGCTTGAGCCACCACACCCGACTGGAAGTCATTTTTTACATTCAGAACTCATTGTCTTTAGAGATAACCAAGTCCCCAGGACAAATAAACAATGTGGTGATTCCCCTAGGACTCCCCTAGAGCAAACTATGGCCATTTACTTGGGTCACCTAAAGTCATATGTCTCACGAGTTTACATCAGCCCCCTATAGCCACACATTCACGAAGTGTTCATCTTCTTGGGCTCTGAGTCCTTGACCTATGGGGTAAGAGCTATCGTAGCAGGAAAGACTAGGTAAGACTCTCCAAGACGGCTTCCACCCCCATGACCAAAACAGCAAGTCCAAACAATATTACATCGCAGAGATTAATGGGTGTATTAAAGTCCAAAAGGATACAGGGTAATGGTCCCTTCCACCACGGCTCCATTTAATTAACTAGTCTGGTGCCTGTAGTCACCAGACTACTACAAGCTTAACCAAGCTGTAAGCTCACTGCAGCTGCTGAACAGAGCAGTGTTGTTGCTAAAGCAGATTATTAAGGCCTCAGGTACATGTTATATGGCCACTGACTTGGGAAATGTGTTCTTTTCTGTTCTGAAGAGAAACAGTTTGTATTCATGTGGCACAGACGGCGATATTAATTTACTGTTTTGCTCCAGGGCATTGCAAACTTTTCCACCCTCTGTCATAATATAATATGAAGAAATCCAGACAGTCTGGACAGCCTCTGGAACATCACAGTGATCCATTATGTTAATGACATCATGCTGGTTGTGCAGGACAGACAAGAGGTGGCCAGCATACAAGAAGTCTCGTAAGATGATGGAGATTCGGGAACCTGCCACATCAGGAAAGTTTTCAGGGGGTCCAGTGATCAGAGGTATGTCAAGACACTGAAGGATAAATTCTTGCTCTTGCATCTCCTGCTGCAAAGAAGGAGGCATTGTGCCCAGCAGGTCACCTGAGCTGGGGAGCAGTGTTCCTAGTGTGGAATGTGATAAGCAAAGACAAACAGGAAAAACTACAGGGACATGATTTGTGGGTAGCTGGCAATGAGGGCCAAGGTTGGTCTAAACCTACTGCCAAGATGAATAGGTCCACCTAAGTCTGAAACTAGTAAGACAGTGTTTGGGGAGTTCCAAGAATAGACTACAAACAAGATACTTAGAAATAGACTTGTTTTAAAGGGGTAGTCTTGGAAACATGTAGCTTCTAGGGGAGAAAAAGCAAAGCAAAAAGGGAAGGGAATTGGCTAATACCTAAAACTATATGTAAACTTACCTTTTGATCTAGAAATGCCACTTCCAGAAATCTACCTTGCTGATATACCTCCCAAAATAGGAACACAGATATGCACAAGGTTATTCATTCTCACCACAAAGCCTCGCAGTGGGGTGGCCATTTTCAGCCATATACTGAGCTGGTCAATCTATAAACTAAGGTCGAGCTAGTTCCTCCTCTTTTAGCTGGGCATACAGAATGCTCTGTGTGGTCATGGGTGTGATCTCTGGGCAGGAAGCTGGGGCAACCACTGTGAGTGACATAGGGTTTGGACAATCTGCTCATTGGTTGTCCATTGCACAATATAGAAAACAACCTTAATGTCCATACATAGGAAAGTATTTGAATAATAACCACACAGTAGAGTACTATGGAGCTGGGAAAAAGAACAAGGAAGCATCCTATGACCTGATATGGAGTGATTCCCAGAATACGTTAAGTGAAAAAAGCAAAGTACAAAAAGAGTATTCTGCCCTTCAAGTAAAAATGAAGGTTTGATAAGAAAATGTACACGTATCTGCTCATTTGTGCTAAATAGTAAACTGGAAACTGAGATTGGTGACCGCCAAGTGGGAGCAGAGTGGAAAAAATGTCACCGAGAATGGGACAGTAGAAATGGGGGACAGATACTTCGTTAACTATGTTCATGTTGAGAATCATGCTAATTTGGACTCTTAGAGCCAGGTTAATACTTGACTCCCCAGATAAGTGATTAAAACAATGGAGAAGGGCAAATCGGAATATAAAAAGTAACAGATAAATTGTCTGCAATGTGATCCCCAGTAGGGAACTGGCATCACGTACATCTCATGGAGACGCTGTGGGGGTTCCTGTATCACCATATACTATATACTGTGATATCTTTTCCAAAAATGTCCAACCTCGATATAATCAGAAGAAAATCTCAGACCTGAAGTGTAGAACACGGCACAAAATAACTGATGGATACCTGTCAAAAATGTCAAGGTCACAAAAGAGAAAGAAGACTAAGGAGCCACCACAGTCTGGAGGAGACTGAAGAGACAGGACAACGGACTGTGAGATGGGATCCTGGGTTGAGTCCTGGACAAGTCAGAGAAGAGAAGAGAAGGTAAGCTGGAGAAAGTCTAATGAAGTGACTCAGTAACATTGGGTCAATTCTTTTCTCCTGTTTTTGACAATTATTCTATGGTTAGGTAAGGATAACCTTAGGAGAAGCTTAGGAAGGGACTGGAATTGTCAATTCTTTTGCAACTTTTCTGCAAGCCTAAAGTTACAGTCGACTCTTGAACGATGCAGGGCTTAGAAGTGGGAACCCCTGTGTGGTGGAAAATCTGAGGATAACTTTTGACTCCCCCAAACCTTAACAACGGATAGACTAATATTGACTGGAAGCCTTGCAGATAACATAAACAATCGACTAACACATATTTTGTATGTATATGTGTTGTATACTGTATTCACACAATAAAGTTAGCTAGAGAAAAGAAAATGTTATTAAGGAAATCAAGGCCGGGCTCGGTGGCTCCGCCTGTCATCCCAGCAATTTGGGAGGCCGAGGTGAGTGAATTGCCTGAACCTGTGGGTTCGAGATCAGCCTGGGCAGTTTGGCGAGACCTCGTCTCTACAATAATTAGAAAATTAGCTGGGCGTGGTAGTGCACACTTGTAGTTCTGGCTACTTGGAAGGCTGAGGTGGAAGGATTGCTGGAGTCCAGCAAGTCAGCGCTGGGGTGGCCGGGAGTGTGCCACTGCACTCTAGCCTGGGCGATGGAGTGAGACTCCAACTCAAAAAAAAGAAAATCAAAAGGAAGAGAAAGTATATTTACTATTCATTAAGTGGAAGTGGATCATCGTAAAGGTCCTCATCATCTGTACTTTGAGTAGATTGAGGAGTAGGAGGGAGAGGAGGGGCTGGTCTTGCTGTCTCAGGGGTGGCAGAGGTGAAGAAAATCTGTGTGTAAGTGGACCTGTGCAGGCCAAACTTGTGTTGTTCAAGGGTTAGTTGTATTTCAAAATAAAAATTAGAAAACAGTAAGTTACATTGAATATTGTCTGAATCTCAGGCCCTGTTTAGATGCTAGAGATGTAGCTGTGAACAGCCTGAAGTCCCTGCCCTCATGGGATTTGCATTGTTCCAGGTCCCATGCTAATCACTGACCACTTGTAAGAAAAACTATGAGAATATTATCCTTCCCCGGGTGTGGTGGTGCATGCCTGTAGTTCCAGCTACTTGGAAGGCTAAGGTGGAAGGACTGTCCTGAGCCTAGCAGGTCGAGGTTGTGGTGGCCATGAGCGTGCCACTGCACTGCAGTCTGGGTGACAGAATGAAACTCTGACTTTAAAAAAAAAAAAAGAACATTATCCTTTATAGACTGAATTATCCTGACACAAGGTTTACAAAATTGACAGTGATACTTAGCTTCTGTCTCAAAGATATCACGAAAGAGAATGTATAGTGAGGGACCAGACATCGTTTACTATATCGCCAAACAGGTCTGGAATGTATATACTCACAAAGTTGCATGGTTACTAAGTCTTCTTGGTGGACATAATCTGATGCAGTTTAATGTATTTCTTCTGAAATCGAATCATGCTGATAAGATTGATATGCGAAAAGCCACATATTATCTGGATTGCACTATATGTGTAACTACAGAAACTTACAGAATGACTTATACCCATTTAAATCCATGACTCATATCCAGATTGTGATTTCATTTTCATTATTTACCTTTACAGTTCTTCAGAATTCATGATGCTATTAATCTTTGATCAGATTAAAAATGGGAATGATTATAGTCGCTGTTACCATGTGTTTATTTGTCTGAGTCATGCATGATCACCCTCCCTTGCTGGGGAAACCGGGCAAGGGGCAGTCTTGGTGGGTCAGTCCTTGGCGTCTTGACGCTCATCTAATTTTTTTCTCTTTATCAGCATGCTCTGGCAGTGGCAAATCAGACATTTAAAGGGAGCTGAGAGGAGATAAACAGAATTAAAAAGTGTTAGAGTTTTTCAAGGGTTCAAGAATTTTAGTCATATCTGTGAGGAAGTGCAATCTTTTGAGCCACTAAGGTCGACACATCAAATCTCTCAGAGTTTTTTAATTCCACGAAAAGGCATCAGTCTGAGGGAGCAACTCAATAAATTTCTTCAAGTGTCCATGGCATGGCCATGTAATTGCATTACAATTAAATTGGCTGGGCATGGTGGCTCACACCTGTAATTCCAGCACTTTGGGAGCCTAGGGCGGGATAATTACTTGAGATCAGGAGTTCAAGATCAGCCTGGGCAACATAGTGAGACTTCGTCTCTACAAAAAAAAATCAAAGTAATTAGCTGGGTGTGGTGGTGTGCACTTGTAGTTCCAGCTACTTGGGAGGCCAAGGCAGAGAAGGATTACTTGAACCCTGGGGGTCAAAGCTGCAGTAACCCATGATAGTGCCACTGCACTCCAGCCTGGGCAACAGAGTGAGACCCTAACTAAAAAAAAAAAAAAAAAAAAAAAAATCGAATCTGCATATTTGGCTTCAGTTTCTTCAAATGTATCACATACGGATGATGGTAAAAGCCACTGTACCAAGTACAGAACTAAGCGCATTAACAATTTGAACATTCTCCCATCACATAATGTTATCAAGTTGACTTATGTGTTTCACATAACACTTTCTAGAAAAATGAATCAGTAGGATTTGGGCAAGCCTCTGGATTGACTTAAACGCACTATTGACTCCGTGCCCTTACTCACCTCTCCCTACAGCTGTTCAGTTATGGTACCTGAACTTATTACTTCCTGTTCAGACTGAACTTTGTAGGTTCCTGACTGGCAACGGTCAGGCCTCCTTAGGTTGGGTATCTTCCTAACTATAGTGTCACGCCATCTTCATTTGGCCCTTAGGCCTAAACGACTGGTTTAGGACCATGGGTTCTTATTCATCTGTACAATACAAAAGTGATCCCCAAATGGATTCATTTTTCTTTCTTTTTCAGAGACAGCGTCTTGGTCTGTCACTCCTGCTGGAGTGCAGTGGTGTGATCATAGCTTACTGCAGCCTTGAACTCCTGAGCTCAAGTGATTGTCTCAGCCTCTCGAGTACCTGGGACTGTGGACATAAGCCACCATGCCTGGCTAATTTATTTATTTATTTTTTAGAGAGAGCTTCTCACTATGTTGTCCAGGCTGGTCTTGAACGCTGGAGTTCAAGCGATCCTCCTGTCTTGGCATCCCAAAGTGCTGGGTGGGATTCTAGGTGTGAGTTGCCACCTGGTCTTCATTTCTCTTTTTTGTTTTTTTAAATGCAATGATTAATAACTTACTTAACATGCTGATGAGATTATAGTCCAGAATTATGCAACTGTAATAGCATCAAACTTGTGTCTAAAGATAATTCTTCTGGAAATAACTATTGGTCAGACTGTGGCACTGAGTCCCCAGTGGTAACAATCTACTTTTTGGAATGCCATTTGCTCTAGATAAATTTAGGATGCTAGTTATCACAAGCAACACAGTCTCTTCAAAAGGAAACAAAATAGACATGTATGTCTGCCTATGAATAAGCAATTGTGAAGTAAAAAACAGTAACATTTACTGAGCACTAACAAGTCAGGTATTATAATCAGATATTTAGAAGTATTATCTCATTTAATTTTCACAACAACCTTGTGGGGTAAAAAATTTATCACCCTTGTTTTAATGATAGAGTTGAACCCAGGTCTAAGTGAGCCTAGGTGCTTGATCTCCAGGTTATTCTCTTTTTTTTTTTTTGAATTGGAGTCTCAGACTCTGTCACCCAGACTGGAGTGCAGTGGCCGCTCCCGGCCACCGCAGCCTCGACCTGCTGGGCTCTGGCGATCCTTCCGCTTCAGCCTTCCAAGTAGCTGGAGCTACTGGCGCGCGCTACCAGGCCTGGCTAATTTTTGATTTATTGTAGAGATGAGGTCTCACCAAGTTCCCCAGGCTGATCTCGAATGCCTGGACTCAGACAATCCTCTCTCCTTGGCCTCCCAAAGTGCTGGGAATTATAGGCTGAGCCGCCGAGCCCGGCTTCCAGGTTATTCTTAATTCCACCAGGATAAATGAGAAATGAAGAGCTAGGGAGGGTGGAAGGAGCCAACAAGAGCAGTATCACAAAATAAATAACCACTTGTGCTAAACAAAACAAGAACATTTTAAAGCATTTTTTTAAATTGTAAAGATATGGGGTACACTTTAGGATTAAGTATACAAGTGGTCATCATTTGGGCCCCCTTCGGTACCGCTTTGCCTGGTTTGCAATCAGGTAGTTATTGATGTTATGTGCCCCGCCCTCCGCCCAGTTTTCAGCTACTGCCAATCCCTTTCTTTTTTTTTTTTTGAGTTGGAGTCTCACTCTATTGCCCGCTCCCGGCCACCGCAGCCTCGACCTGCTGGGCTCCAGCAATCCTTCCGCCTCAGCCTTCCAAGTAGCTGGAACTATAGGCGCGCACTACCACACCCGCCTAGTTTTTGATTTATTGTAGAGATGAGGTCTTGCCAAGTTGCCCAGGCGGGTCTCGAACCCGCGGGCTCAGGCAATCCACTCACCTCAGTCTCCCAAAGGCGCGGGATTACAGGCTGAGCCACTGAGCCCGGCTCAATCCCTTTCTTATAGTATTAACATTTTAGGCTGGGTGTGGTGGCTCAAGCCTGTAATCCCAGTACTTTGGGAGGCCAGACGACTGTCTGAGCCCAGGGATTAGAGACTAGCTTGGAAAACTTGGTGAGAGCTTATCTCTACAATAAATCAAAAAATTAGCTAGGAGTGGTAGCGTGCCTGTAGTTCCAGCTACATGTAAGGCAGAGGCAGAAGGATCACTGGAACCTAGCAAGTCCACGGTGGGGTGGCCGTGAGTGTGCCACTGCACTCCAGCCTGGGTGACAGAGTGAGACTCCCACTAAGAAAAAAAAAAGAAAAAAAAGAACATTTAAAAATTACTGTATTGTGGTAAAATGTATACAATGTACAATTTCTAATTTTAATCATTGACATTAAAAAATTAATTGTGAAAAATACACATAACATAAAATTTATCCTCATAATCATTTTTAAGAGTATAGTTAGTTCAGTAGTGTTAAGTACGTTTATGTTGTTGTGCAACCAGTCTCGTCCTGGTAACCACCATTCTGCTTTCTATCTCTATGAATTTGACTACTCCAGGTACCATACAAGTTGAATCATATTTTTTGTTTGTGATTGGCTTATTTCACTTAGCATAATGTCCTTGAGGATAACCTTGAGGTTCATCCATGTTGTAGCATGTGTCAGAATGACCACCCTTTTGATGACTGAATAATATTCCATTGCATGTATATATGATTTTGTTCATAATAATAACAACAGTTTCTCCAGGAAAACAAGTTCAATGCTCTAGTAGGAGACCTTAGAAAAGTGAGTGAGAGAGAGAGAGAGAGAGAGAGAGAGAGAGAGAGAGAGAGAGAGTGTTTGTGTGTGGGTGTATGTATAAGTGTGTGTACCCAGACATTAAAAATATCACAATCTTAAAATGGTCAGATATTCTCTTTCTAAACGTTCCCTGAGTTAATCACTCCTGTTTCTGTTCTTTCACAATTCTTTTCACTTCCTTCTCTTACAACATTTTACATAGTGGATTATGGTTATTCAAGACCATTTAGATCATCAGCTTCTTTGGGACTTAAATCAGGTATCAGTCTTCTTTGTCTCTCCCAACCTGGACCATAGTACTTGGCCTCAAATGGATCATCAACTAAACTTGGAATAAATGAGTACAAAAAAGAAATCCTCATTATTTTCAGAAACCCCTAGAAAATTATCTCTTTTTAAAGAAGTATCTTAAAGAAGAGATAACATTTGATTGTGGATTTAAATATCTAACAAGTTATATTTCGAAGGAGATTTTAAAGGATATCAAATTATTTTTGGTCAACCTTTGGTCATGGTTTAAATATCTAACATATTTCAAAGGATACATCAAATTTTGCACAATATCATATATCAATCTTTTTTTTTTGGAGTTGGAGTCTCACTCTGTCGCCCAGACCAGCGTGCAGTGGCACGCTCACAGCCACTACAGCCTTGACCTACTGGGCTCAGGTGATCCTTCCACCTCAGCCTTCCAAGTAGCTGGAACAGGCACATGCCACCACACCTGGCTAATTTTTTGATTTATTGTAGAGACAGAGTCTCGCCGAGTTGCCCAGGCTGGTCTCAAACCCACGGGGTCAGGCAGTCCACTTGCCTCTTCCTCCCAAAGTGCTGGAATTGCAAACTGAGCTACCGAACCCAGCCCCCACATCTTTTTGAGGTGTTACTATGCCTATACAAAGAAGCGTGTGTATTCAGAGAGCACGAGAAGCCAGGCAAGGCATCTACTGAAGACTTAATGTTCATAGGCATCTTTTTGGTTTCTTCTTGTTTAGCTTCTCTCAAGAATAGTATTTGTGAAAGAAAACAGTACTAGATGCACAGAATCTCTGGTTGCTTACAGGTGCTCTAATCTTTGCAATCTATAGAAGAAAAATGGAATGAACAGGAGAAGGATGGACTCAACAGAATTGTAATAAACTTATACAATTTTATAGGGTGGAACTATTGGCTCAAGAATCCGAGGACCTTATATATGTCGCTTCATCTGCTAGTGTGGGAGTAAGATCTAGCAGTTGGTGAAGGTGGGAGAAATGACATCTCAGAGATTTCTGACTGAAGTGTGAACTGCTACAACCCTCTGGATAACAGTGTGCAATATGTGTTGAAATAGGAAATACGCTTGATCCAGCGGTTCCACCAGAGGGAATCTCCCTGTGAAAATAAAAGTCTCCAATGGCAAAGAATGTGCGTGAAGAGCTATTTGTTGTCTTAAAAAGCCTACATCAATCTACATGTTCATCAGTAGAGGAACAAATGGTTTCATAGGAAGGTAATCTGTTCTATGGATTCAATTATCCAAAGGCTGAGCCAGATCTGTGCCACTGGCTTGCTAAGATAACTGTAATACACTGTTAGGTGAATAAGCATTTGCATAGTCATGTGTTAGAATTCTTTTTTTTTTTTTTTGAGTTGGAGTCTTACTCTGTTGCCCAGACTGGAGTGCAGTGGCACGTTCCCCGCCACCGCAGCCTTGACCCGCTGGGCTCCGGCGATTCTTCTGCCTCAGCCTTCCAAGTAGCTGGAACTACAGGCATGTGCTACCATGCCTGGCTAATTTTTTGATTTATTGTAGAGATGAGGTCTTGCCAAGTTGCCCAGGCAGGTCTCGAACCCGCGGGCTCAGGCAATCCACTCACCTCAGCTTCCCAAAGCTCGGGATTACAGGCTGAGCCACCGAGCCCGGTTGTGTTAGAATTCTTGTAAACAACAACTAGCCTTGCTTTTACAGGTATGAATAAAGTGGGCGAATGATACATAACCTGACAGTTAATATTGGTTCCCCTAAGTGGAGTGGAAATTGAGAGATATAGGAGGAATTTTATTCATATGACTTTGGATTGTGTCACTTGTTATAATAAACACATATTTTTTTTTGCGGCATAAAAGATTAATAGAGAAAACATATTCTTCAAATACTTTTTCACAAATAATGATGATCAATCTTACAGTCATAGAGGAAAAGGCCCCAGGATAGGTTTTTTTTTTTCTTTTTTTGAAAGCAGGATTTATTGAGAGGACAGAAAAGTTCCCACAGTGGGAAGGGACCCGAAGGGGTTACCCCTCCAGGATAGGCTTTTCTATGACTTCTTTTATAGCCTTGGTTTCAAATGGCAATGCTTCAAGATGCCTTCTCTTGGGGATCTTTATTTCTCATGTAAGTCTGACAAATTAGCACCCCTAACATATTTACATTTATATAAGCACTGCATTCCCCAACACTGCTGGACCTTGTACATATTTGTTGCCACTCTCTGTCATAGTTCTGTTTTAGAAAGACCTCTTTGTGTGCAGTGACTCTGTCTTATTCCTTTTTCACTTTCAGCACCCCTGTCACTCAATCAGGTGAAGGTTTTCCAACCCTGGCATTATGAGACAGCTCAGATTTCTACACTGTGGACCTCCTTTTTGATCCACTCTTGGCTTCCCTGACACCTCACTCTTTGTACTTTTCTGATATAATAAGCAGAAAGTGACATAATGAAGGAAATTAGATGGCCAGAAAATCGTTGGGACGGCTGGAGGAGCAGACCCCACACTAGACTCTCCAAGAATGACTTTCAGGACAAGATGGAGCTGCCCCACCAGGTGGCTACCACTTCTGAGCACGCAATGGAGCTGGCGACTTTTAAGACACACCCCCTACCTTGGATCCACGAATAAGGAAGCTGGGGCTTCTGCTTCTGGCGTCACTGTTCCTGCTGACCCTGCAACAAGGAATCAGCTAGCTCTTGGTATCCAGGAAGCTGGTAAACAGACACTGGGGGAATGCTGCAGAGAAAACCTCAAGTGTCAAGTCTGTGCTCTTGCCTCAGTAGAAAAAGAGCTAGGAGGGACAGAACGATGGCCTCGGTCTCACTTCTAATTCCAAATACCACATGAGTGTATCTCGCTGGTTGAAACCATTCTATGAACAGAATCCTACCTGCAGAGGTGGTAGCTTCTGCAGTATGGGAAGGCATCCTTGAAGGAAGCTGGAACGGGGATACCTGTGTCATCCACGGTAGTAACCGTGGCCTCCTGGTTTTCCTACCTCCTACCTCTCTGGTCATTCCTCTCCCATCCATGCTAACTCACTCTACTTAAGAATTAATATAAGGCTCTGATCACTTTCTATCTGTATTAGGTGATCTCCTCCATGCCTGTGACTGCAATCACTATGTATGCTTAAGACTCAGGTTCAGGGCCAGGCGCTGTGGCTCAAGCCTGTAATCCCAGCACTCTGGGAGGCCGAAGCAAGGCAAGAGTATTGCCTGTGTCCAAGGGTTCAAGACTAACCTGGGCAACTTGGTGAGAGCTCGTCTCAACAATAAGTTAAAAAAAAATTAGCTGGCCATGGTAGTGCATGCCTACAGTTCCAGCTACTTGGGAGGCTGAGGCAGAAGGATCGCCGGAGCCCAGCAGGTTGAGGCCACAGTGGCTGTGAGCATGCCACTGCACTCCAACCTGGGCGACAGAGTGAGATTCTGACTCAAAAAAAAAAACAAAAAAAACTCAAGGTCAGTTTTCACCCAGAGCTTCTGCGCTCCAACCAGAACAACCTATTGCTTATTCCACATTTCCCCATGAATGCCTTAAAGGCATCTTACATCAAATTGGCTTTGTGATATTTCCTTCCCTGCACCCCAGCATCAGAATCTGATCTTCTCTTTCCATGAATGGCATCATTCATCAACCTGCTCAAGCCAGTACGAGGGGAGTTATCCCTCACTCTCTCACCTTCCCTTACCATCCTAGTATAGAATCAATAACTGATCAGTTATTGATTCTCCCACCCACATATCTCTTAAACCCCTCCAGCCTTTTCTCTATCTTCACGACATCTACCCTAGCCCAATCTACTATTCTCTGCAATATTGTCCCTCTGTAATGTTATCCTGTTTCTTCTGAGTTATAGCAATAATGCCAACAGTTCTCCTCATATGCCCTTAGTCTCTCTAATCCAACCTCCGCAATGTAGCCAAAAGACTTTTTAGAGATCACTCACACGATTCCATTGTTTAAACCCTTTGAGGGTTTCCTATTTTCTCATGATCAAGACCCAAATTCTTAATGGGGCTTAAAACAATCTGCATTACCTGGCCTTTCAGTCTCATCTGCTACTCATGATCTGCTTAGTCACCATACACATCAGTCTTTCTTCAACAAATGGAGTGAGCCATGCTCTTATCTGTCCAGCCTTTACACGTGCTGTTCCCCTTGCTGGAATACTCATCATCCTTCAGAATATACTTGTTACTTCCTAAAGGAGATAATCTTCAAGCCCTCAACTCAGTTCCTGCTGGTAACTCTTTTTTTTTTCCCTGAGAAAGCAGGATTTATTGAGAGGACAGAAAAGCTCCCACAGTGGGAGGGGACCCGAAGAGTAACTCGTACAGTACCCTAGGCCTCTTGTTCTAAATGTTTACCACAATTATAATAAAATCATTGTATAGTTATTTCACATTTGTCTCTCCTGCCTGAACGTAAGCCTGTAAAGGCAGGGACTATGTCTGTTGGCTCGCTGCTAATCACTGTGCCCGCTACAGTGCCCGCACACAGCAGAAATTTAACATTTAACACAAATAAGATAACAGTGCAGAGACCAGACAGTATTCTAAGCTCCCATTTGTAGTAATTCGTTTAATCCTTGTAATAAACTTAGGGTGTACATCATCCTTTTCCTTCTCCTCTTTTTTTCTTCTTCTTCTCCTTCTTCTCATTTTATAGATGTAAAACAGGCACAGGTAAGTGAAGTAAGTAACTAAGATTGCACAGTAGAAAATGGGGCTTGAACCCAAGCAGTTCAGATCCAAAGCCTGTAATTATACTGACTATCCTTTCAGTAAAGGATATTTATTCAATATTTATTGAAATCATGCCTGTTTAAAAATTTACTAAATTTAATTAGTCAAAGAACTGCTCACAAACAGATTCACAATTATAGAGCACCTCTAATGTAAAGTTTAACATGTTTAATTATGGAGAAGAAGATAGGTATACAATAATTTGATATCATCTGTCTTGGAAACTTAAAAAAAAACTTTGCCAAATCCATAAGAGATAATCTGTTCAAAGGTGAATACTATTAGTGATTCAAATAGATTGAAGTAATATTCAAGGTCTTCACAGCTCTTAGACTCACGAAAATTTAAGAGTACATATTTTGTACTAATACTTTCAGAGATCTTTCTGCATGGCATTAATACATCCAAAAAGAATAAACAGAATGAACATTAAGGCCCATGTTCCCAATGGTGAACATTTCTAGCTTGAATGTTAGACAATAGATAAATCAATTCTTTATTTATTGTTGCCCAGTCTGGTTTTGAACTCCTGGGTCAGGCCATACTCTGGACTTGGCCTCTCAAAATGCTGGGATTACAGGTGTAAGCCACTGCACCTGGCCTAAGTTATACTTTAACTTCTGAAATTGTTGTCTTGATTATTGTAGGTTGTCATTTTACTGTGGCATTGAGAAGAGCAAAAATGCACAGAATGGAAAACTGGGCAACTTTCCTTCTCATAGTTTAGCTCTGTTACTAACATGAGATGCTCTCATCTGTCTTCATTTTTATGTTTAACAACAAAAATAACACTTGCCAACTGTTATAATGTTGTTCTGAGTAGGGTGTGAGGTGTTCATAAAGTTCTTTGTGCTGCTAAAAGAAAGGTACTGATAAATACCAAAGCACAAACCACTTAAGTAGTGCACTATCTGATGAAGGCCTCTGAGTCATTATTAATGCAATGCCCCAAAATAGTAATAGGAGTATTAATCCTAAAATGTTTTATGTATTCTTAGAATACCAGACATTTACATTCTCATATATTTTAAGACTGTCTATATGATGTTTGAAGCAATGTTGAGAAAACAGTTAATCCCAATGGTAGGTGACTTAAATGGGCATAGGTTTCTGTTTTTTTTTTCTTTTTTTGAGTTGGAGTCTTACTCTGTTGCCCAGGCTGGAGTGCAGTGGCACTCTCATGGCCATCCCAGCATTGACCTGATGGGCTCTGGGATCCTTCTGCCTCAGCATTCCAAGTAGCCAGAACCTTAGGCGTAGGCTACCACCTGGCTAATTTTTTGTAGAGACGAGGTCTCACCATGTTGCCCAGGCTGGTCTCGAACCCACAGGCTCAGGCAGTCCTCTCCCCCTCAAAGTGCTGGGATCCCCAAAGTGCTGTCATCCCCAAAGTGCTGGGATGACAGGCTAAGTCACCGAGCCTGGCCAGCTTTCTTAATAATATAGACTGGGAAACTGGCATACATCCAATTCAGGCTTCCCATTAAACCCATGGTGAAAGGCCATTGTCCTATGGAAGAGTGACTAGGAACTTCCCCCTCAAGCTATTCTGCTAATTGGCTGCTTGCACACTGGGGACTCCCAAATGCTTTCTGATAAGTGAGATGTCCATCTAGCCACAGCACAGAGGTGTCTGTGGAGGAGCCAAGGATAGCTTGCCCATGGGAAGAGTTTTTAGGCAGGCAAAAAAACTGGAGTTTATGAGAGCTTTTAGGGCTGTCAATTCACAACTAAACATATGTGGAACACCATCCTTTGGACTGATTGTCAATTTCAACTTTCTCTCTCTCTTTTTTTCTTTCTTTCTTTCAATATACACTTAAGCTCCCTTCAATAAACTGAATTTATGGTATTATCCTTTAATGATAATTGATGTCTCAAAACCAGTTTTATGAATAAAAACAAATAAAAGGAAAGATAAATTTAGAACATGCTTTAAACCACTTAAGCACTCCCAACCTTCCAGGTCCTTCATGGCTGGAGATACATCCCTCCCATGTGGCACAATCTTCTGGGAATGCCGGGTGAGTTAGCGGTTCCGGAGAGCAATTTCTGGATGGGCTCTCATATCTGGATCGCACATGCAAACTCGGATTTTGTGCCCAGTCTAGACTCCCGCTTCATGTGTCTCATTTGTTTTCTGGACACACTGCGTTGTTCTCCATGGCAGTAGCATCAATATGTCCTTTGTTTCGCGGCGCTTCCTGGGGATTTAAATGCAAGCAGTGTCATAGGATACAATAAAGGTTTATTGACCGCGCAATTGTTTTTTGCATTTGACGTTCCTGTCCCCGACGACTCTGGCCACCGGTTGAAGATTCGTCGGCCACTTTGCTGTTGGGATTTTTCTCATCTGCTTCCGTGCGCGACAGGTTACCGTGGTGATGATGCAGATGGCATTCGCTTCGAACATGTGAACGCGACAACTGCTTGGCTTGGGTCTGCCAGTTAATCAAAACTGAAGAACAGATGACAGCCACTGAATTCGGCTCTGCGGACTCTGACTTTCATTTCTAGCTTACGGGTGCCTTGTCAGACTGTTTTTGCTTCCTAAACGCGGTGTGTCTCCTCATCTGATCTTGCATCACCGGAGAGAATTCAGGAAGCTGGAGAGGTGGGGTTGGAACACGACAGAGACTTCGGCTCTACCAAGAGAAGGATGGGCAGAATTACAAACTGATAGGTCTCGCATGTTTACCGCAGGGTAGATCCTGCATTTCCAAGGTGGGGACCTCAGGTCAGCCTCCAACATTTTTTTCTTCCTTTTTTGGCGCACACGAGAAGCTTTCGGAGAGCCCCAGCGAGGGTCAGCGGACCCCGCGCCGCTCGCCTCCAGCGGACCTCACACTCCTTCCCGCCCGCGGACAGCCGCGACTACAGTTCCCAGCAAGCACCGCGCAGGGTCGCCAAGGACCAGACCTCGGCGGAGGCTCCGCCCCCGCAAGGAGCTTGCTGGGAGTTGTAGTGCCCGGGAGCGTCCCCACGACTTTCTTCAGTTAGGCAGTCTCACCGGGAAGACGGCGAGGCGGTGCTCGATCAGATTCCCTCGTCT